>NW_013530970.1:1033884-1113470 GCF_000836235.2 Papilio xuthus | reverse complement strand
GTCAAGGTGAATGTGTTTCTGTTGAAGGAGGTTGATAGATTAAGTTGTCACGCAATCGTAATCAATATCAATTTACGTTTGATCAATGTTGCTGAGAGAATCCAGATAAGTGACATATTACAACTCTACGCCTTACATCTATCAATTACTACGGTAAATCACTATGGGTAGTGATTCAAAATAACGACATACTGATAAGTACATGATAAAAATTCTTGAATGTACTGATAGTTTCAAATTACCCACCAAACTGGGTTTAATAATATGATAACATAAAATTTGAAATTTGAACATCCTTTACTTGTCTATACCAGTGTTTCCCAAACTTATTTTGTCTACTGCCCACTTTCAGATAAATATTTTTTTAGCGCTCCCATATTTTCACATATTTAAAAACCACTATAACTTCTATTCCACTCTAACTTAATTAATTATTGTGACTTATTTATGTATATTAACGGAAAATTCTAAACGAAACTTTTACTATAACCCGCAACTTGAGACATGCAGCGCCCACAAGAGGGCGTTATCGCCCACTTTGGGAAAGACTGGTCTATACTAATAGAAAGATGAAAAATTTGATGGTTTGTTTGTATTGAATAGTCACCGAAACTAATCAACCGATTTGAAAATTTCTTTAGCTATTCTGAAGATTCTGAAAATTCTGATTTTTTTTAAATATTATTATATAAGGTGGCAAACGAGCGAGCGGCCACCTGATATCGCTGAAATAGCGAAGCGACCGTTGCCCATAGACATACGCAATTGCATATGCGTTGCCTACCTTTAATCGACGGAGGAGATGATGCACAGAGAGAAAATACTTTCCCTTTCCATTTATCCTCTCATCCGGAAAGTCCACTTTCACTTCTCATCGTTTCCTTATAAGAAAAACGATGGGAAGAGAAAGAGGACTAAATTAGGCCTCCGGGACGCAAAAACATAGACTAGTTTTATTTTAATTACATTTTTTTAAACTCAGCACGGACCAAGTTTAAGGCAACTGTTACTTATCTAAATATAATAATAGTGTCCACTATCAAATTTGTTAAAATACAAAACATAAACTACTCAATTGTGTTTAAAAAAATGGAATTAACGCCAGCCGCCAGGTTCCATCCACACCACCTGGATGGCTGGCGTTCCACAACGGTGCAATTCTCGCGCAACTTCTTGCCCCGCACAGTCGCGTTGTGGAAAAGTCTGTCCTCGGCGGTATTTCCAAACCAATACGATTTAGGGACCTTCAAGAAGCGAGCATACCATTTCCTTAAAGGCCGGCAACGCATATACAGTTCCTCTGGTGTTGCAGATGTACATGGGTGACGTTGATCACCTCGGTGTTCCCGCCGCTCGTTTGCCCCCTTCTCTTATAAAAAAAAAGAACTTATCTATAACTTAGTGATTTATTTTTACTTATCTAGACTGTTAGCGATGAAATTTATTTTCTTAAAATGCGGTGAAACGAAAAAATATCAAAGTTACCAGCATGACAAGATTAGTTCATTGTGTCCGTGCCTTCGAAAGGAAAATGTGGGCGGACGCGCAAATTACGAATTACAGGCCTAAATTACGAAGATTAATGATAAGTTCATCAAAGGACAAAAGAAGTGGCAAATATAAACGATATTCCGTCAATGTTGTGGAAGATGGCTTGGTAAACCGGTTGAGACATGCATAATCTTAGTTTGCGTATAAAGGCAAATGCCTTTTCTTGCATATTTGCCTTACAAGCATATTTGCCTTAAGATGAACCTTAGTTATAGATAGATGGATGTTTGTTAGAAGGTATCTCCTGAACGACTCAAAGGATTTTGATGAAATTTACTATAGATGTAGAACATATTCTGGAAGATCACATGGGCTACTAATAAGGTTTTTTTTAAAGCCGAGTGGGTGGATTCGCGTGCGATTAGTACTTTATATTGTACATCAGTTTAACTGCTAAGCATGAGAAAAATAGTGTAGATTAAATAATTTTCAATAATCATTATTTACCATATTTTTGGCCTGCGGGAGCTACAAGCGATGGACTGACAGGAGAAGGCGCATGACAGGCTTAGGCGATTTCTTGTGTTCCAGCCCAAGACGTACTTTGGATCGCTGTGCCATCGGAGTAAGTATTCTTTAGCGCTTTGTCTTAGATTTTGTGAGCGAAAAATATACAGAAAAGAGTATTTAGATAGTTTTATGCTTTGAAAATCTAACAATTAATTGTACAAAATCTATTTTTGGCTATTACCAGATTGAGAATAATGTTTCGTACTACATTTTATCCCTAATTAGTATGGTCTTATTTCCCAAAATTATCTTTGTACTTTGTCATTCAGAGCGTCGCTTGATGTTCACTAAGTGCGAAAATGTTTATACAATGTTTAACATTTTAGTAGAAAATTGAAAGAATCAGGTTTTAAACAGACTTTACGCTTTCCATTTTCATGAATTATGCATCGCGTGCCCCATTCAAATAAAGTCTTTGTCGTGTTCTTTGCGCAATTCTCATAAGAAATTCAGTCGTATCTGGTGCTTCTTATGTAAATGATACTGTACAACCCGAGGAAGCAGTTTGTCGATGAGTTCCCGCTGCGATTTCGAATTGCTTCAGGATACGCTTAAAACAATCAGAGAAAATTATAAGGAGACTACTGTTCGTGTATACATCGTTTCGATCCAACCCAAACTTCTAATTCTATACGTAGCGGCTATCAAGATAGAACCCTTTATTAGAGAGCTTACCTACGAATATTTGTCATACGAATCTACGTAACGTCATAGATAATATGTCAAAACTTGTATAAGATTTGTTGGTGAACTTTACGTCCGGTAGGGGCGCTGCACTAATTTTAATACTTCAATGAAATTACGAAAAAGTGCTCATACACATTTCATATTCGTGCTAGGCCCTCGGTATTTTAATTCACGTGAAAAAAATAAGCAAATAATTCATATTTTGTTATAGAAAATTTGATAGTTTTTACTTAGAAAAAATAGCAGTCAAAAAAATCTTTGGTACGTTACAAACCTTTAGTAATTAGGTAAGGTTAGGTTAAGATAGAGCGAACTAGCGGCGCACTGTGGACGCCCTCAACCCCACTACGGGACATCGGACTTTATGTCAAATAAGTCAGGTTAGGTCTCTTCGCTAACTTTCATTTTGGTCTGATTGTCTCAGAAACTAACATTGTTAGGAACGGCTAACTGCTGTACGTATGAACATAACCGTTACATAATAATACACAATTTTGCAAATTGCCTGTACGCTTGCATTTTGGTAGAACGTTTTGAAATAACTGAGCTATCTTTAAACCCCTGATTTCGTATTATGAATAGGAAAATAATAATTTTGTTTTAGTATGTAACGAGAATTCCTACTGATAAAACAATTGTATTTATTTATTTATCTATATACTAACTGTCGGCCGCGAATCCGTCCGCGCGGGATTAAAAATAGATGTTGGCCGGTCAGACCTACTCAATATGCTCACAAAATTTCATCGGTCAAGTTTTGGAGGAGTATGGGAACGAAAATTGTGACACGAGAATTTTATATATAAGATAAAAAAATTAATTCCTGTTCGTTACTCTCGCTAAACCTCGAGAACGGCTGAACGGATTTATCTTATCCTGGTCTTGAAATCTTCGTGGAGGTCTAGGGAAGGTTTAAAAGGTGAGAAATATGTCGAATACCTCGTGAAAACCCTAAAAACAGCCCTTTACTTTTTCCCATATAAAATTTGTAGAGTCAATTTGAACTTTTTTAATTACACGCGGAGGGAGTCACGGGCGACAGCTAGCATACAAATATTTTGTATACGAACATTGTCTGTTTCCTTTTAAAAAGAAAAGAGAATCTTTTGTTTTACAATTACTTTAGTAATGAAAACTCAGGGTTAGAAAGTTAATTATACGCATAACTGGAAGGCAATTGCTCAAAACTTTACAATCGGTAAATCCTTAAAAGCTGTAAGTAAATATTTATTATTTAAATTTAACTTAATTCCGGTAAATTAAGCATTTGCTACCGACTACGAAGTAAACTTAAAGTTCACTAACAAAGTCAACAGCTTTACGTGCTTAGCAAGTAAAGGCTCCTTTTAAAAGCGCGTTAACTAAATTGACGTGACTTAATTATAATTTTAGGTTGGAATTTTCAATTAAACATCTTCTGTTACCTATAAACTATTTTATGGAGCTTGAATTAATTTAAGATTAAGAGAACTTAACTTAACAGACTTAGGTCATAAAAACTAAATTAAAATATCAATTTAATAACGAACATAAAATAAACCAAAAGAACTACTTAGCGAAGTAAGGAAGGAATTCGATATAATAGGTGCCATTCAAATGCACCCGTCAAAATGTAACTTACAAACCCATGTAAATAAAACCCACATACGCAAGATTTTTCCTCAGAAGATTCAGTCGGGTAAAAATAATTCCCGACTTTAATGGAGGGCTACTCAACGAAAGCACAAATTGCATGTTGGAGAAATACGAGTAAATAAAAGACAACTAAAATTCAAACTATAAAATAGTACGAGTGTTAACTTTTGAAATCGATAGAACTTCAGTGATGTTGAAAGCGATCTCAATTGCTATTCGTAACGTACGTTTCCACCGCAGAGACGTATACAAAAACATGTTGCTATCTCCGATTTATTTATAGAGAATGACAGAGATGATATGTTTCCCATGGAGTATATTGACGGCGGATAAAGTGATTGCGTGTGTTCGTAATTGCAGTACAGTCACGTACAACGCGGCAATTCTATCAACATGGTGCACGTGATGTTTCCACAAACAGATTACTTTACATAATAATGCGAGAAATTGTTTCAACTTTTATAATTAATTGTTTACCGTTTTTGATGATAGATGGCGTTTATTTTTAAATGAATCACGCTATCAAAAATAAAATGTCGTAATTTTAAAGGGTTCATTTTATCTTTAAACATCATCATCAGCTCTAAACAACCCCACTGAAAGACTCGAAGCCTACTCTAAGTTAGAAATGACTAGGTCATAGTGCTGGCCTAGTGCGGATTGACTTCACACATATCTTTGAATTTCTTCGCAGTGCAGGTTGTATCATGATGTTTTCCTTCACCGTACGAACGTCTGATTAATGTATATAAGTAAATCGAAAAACATATAGATACATCTTAGAACGTTTTTGGTTTATATTTGTTCCATTGAAATAAAAGTGACCAGACCTAATACAGATAGTTATAGAATATAGGTCTGTTGTCGGTATATCGTACAATCCTTGATTGTACCCGTCAAGATATGTTCGTCAGAAGTGTAGCATAAAACTTTATTGACCCTCACTTGAACAAGGGTCCGTGGATTTATCTCACCTCAAACGTACAAATATATTTATACGGACAATATTTATGTGGCTATGATTTTATTTTACTTTCACATAGATGAGAAAAAATATTTCACTGTTAATAAAAATAACCTTTTATTTTTTAATCCAATAAAAAACATTTTTTTTTATATCATAAGGTGGCAAACGAGCTTGCGGCCACTTGAAATCGCTGAAATAGCGAAGTGACCATTGCCCATAGACATACGCAATTGCATATGCGTTGCCTACCTTTAATCGACGGAGGAGAGGATGCATAGAAAGAAAATATTTTCCCTTTCCATGCATCCTCTCATCCGAAAAGTTCACTTCCACTTCCCATCCTTTCCTTATAAGAAAAAGGGTGGGGAGGGAAAGAGGACTAAATGAAGCCTCCGGGACGCACACTCATCTGACTGTACGCGGAATTGCTTCCACTTGACGCCTGTCTTCTGTGTGGTCGTGGTATTTCACCGGGCGAGCCGGGACAATTCGTGCGAAGATGTTAAAGCGGGCTCTACCACTGTTAAAACACGTTTACACTAGATTGAATGTTTAATTGCGAATTAAAACAATAAGATTACACATTGATATTAAAAAAAATTACATATCTTTTTATAACAAGGTAGAGGAAACGGCCACCCGTATTCGCTAAATTGGCAGACGACCCCTACCCATAGAAATACACAATTGCCGATACCTACCTTTAATCGACAGAGGAGATTTTTTTCTCATCTTTTTCTTTTAAGAAAACTGGCCATTCAAAAATTATTACAGTATTCTCAAGCTAATATAATACCGACACTAAAAAATAAAGACACCTGTTATGCTTCAAGTTGCTGTGAATTATTCATGTTGGCTCTAGTACTTGTCAACGTACCTCGCTCAGAACAATTGTCATAGGAATGAGGACTAGGCATGTTATGTAAATACAATTCTATGTAATAGCCATTTACTTGATGTATGTATTATTTATATTTACATCTGAAATTTTATCTTATTAATATTATAAATGTTAATGTTTGGATGGATGTTTGTTAGAAAATATTTTCAAAAAAACTGAGTGGATCTCGTTGAAATTTGGCTTAGATGTAGAACATAGCTTGGAAGAACACATAGGCTACTAATTAAGAATTTTTAATTTCGCGCGGACGGAGTTGCGGGCGACAGCTAGTCGCTTATAACTCTTTCTTTAAATATATAATACTTTTATTAAATATACAATTGTATAGAGCTATAATATATAAAATTATTATGTATCATTAACTCCGCGCGAAAGTTTTTTTTTTTTTATAACAGAAGGGGGCAAATGAGCAGCGGGAACACCGAGGTGTGCAATGACGCCCATGGACATCAGCAATACCAGAGGAACCGCAGATGCGTTGCCGGCCTTTGAGGTGGTGATAAGCTCGCTTCTTGAAGGACCCTAAGTCGTAGCGGTTTGGAAATACCGCCGAGGACAGACCATTCCACAACGCTGCTGTGCGAGGCATGAAGTTTCGCGCAAACCGCACGGTTGTTGTTGTTTATAGTAACCAATAGGTTAACTTAATAGGTAAACTAACTTAATAAAGTTTAACTTTCTATTTTCAATGATTATTTAACTTTTTTAAATATATTAGAATCAAAATAGTACTTAAATTAGCTACAATAAAATAGCAGAATGTTGATGATTTGAGATTTGAAAGTAATTTTTAACATTTTTTTTTATTATACGTCTTTAAAATATGTCAACAAAAGAGAGCATATTTCATTTAGCACGCATTCGAATTTCGAATTTAAATTCAATTAATATTCATAACGTACTTTAAGCGTTGAAGCTGGCCATTTACGTATTAATTTTGATGAGCTTTAGTTAATCTTTGTTATTTTTTTAACGTTAATTATTAAGTGATTCGTATTGGAAGGTTATAATAATAAGATTTAATTGATTTTTAATTGTTACACTTCTTTTTGGATTTAAAAAATGATTTAAGAACTGCAGTTGCAATTGTTTTAAAAGTTTTTTTACAAATGACAGTTGAGTAATGATTTTCATAGTTGTGTCGTTTGATTCTAAGATCCAGTTAGTCAATTTCTTAGGGTTCAATAGAGCAGAATTAATCTTACTAATATTATAAATGAACGGGAGCTACAAGCGATGGACTGGCAGGAGACGATGCAAGCCAGGCGACTTTGGCGATCTCTTGTGTCGGAGGCCAAGACCCACTTTGGGTCGATGCGCCAGCGGAGTAAGGAAGTAAGTAATATTATAGATGCGATGTTTTTGGTTTATAAATGGATGTATGGATGGATGGATGTTTGTTTAAAGGTATGTACAGAACGGCTAAACGAATTTCAATGTAATTTGGCATATAGAATATAGACTAGAAGAACACATAGATTACACAAATAAATGTTCAGTTTTTACGGTTCCGTACCTCATAGGGAAAAAACGGAACCCTTATAGGATCACTTTGTTGTCCGTCCGTCTGTCTGTCAAGACCCTTTTTTATTTAAAACAAAAGTTTTAATTACATTTATTTTCTCACCCTTAGGTATACTACAGTTTTTTATTTCAATTAAAATATTTCTCAGCATCTGCACTCCTTCACAAATCTTGTCGCGGTTGAGTCCACTATGACAGTTTCGGTTAAGTAAGCAATGCAGATTTCCCTGAGGTGCCAAGATTAAAATAAGAAGCTGCATCTGACAGATATATCGAATTAAATACAACCGAGGTTTCTTAAACCAGAGAATTTATAGGCATTAGTAGAGCTAACTTGAGCGCCAATAGCTTAGTAATTAAGGGTACGGATTTCCAATCGTCGTCGAGAGTTTGAATCGCAATTCGACTATTGTCGTAAATCTATTACAAGCCTAGAGTTTATTTGGAATGGTCCAAATATTAGTAAATTATCAAAAATTTGTTACTACTTTTATGTAAAAAAAATTGTTTGGTAATCAGTCTTATATCAGTCATATTGTTGTTAAACAAGTTTCATGACAATGAAAACACATAACAGTAACAAAGACATAATTGATAAATTATTATTTTTCATCAGTTTTGTCTAATGAAATTTTGAGATAATCAGTCAGACTGAACAGTCTGAAGTTTTGGTTACAAACATCGGTTTTAACGGTCCGACTGTTCAGATAAAGCTGTCAGAACTAAATGTATGTAGCGGACTTACCGTCGGTTTCTAAGTGCAAGGTCTCCGTTTAAAACATCTTGTTATCTCTGTTTTGTCAAAGTTAATGACAGGGATGACGATATGTTTAATACAGAGTATGTAAAAAGTCTCCGCATCGTACTGCATTGAAGCGATTTACCTTCATACTAGGATCCTTTTTGTCCTTGAGACCTAATTTAGTCCTCTTTCCCTTCCCATCCTTTTTCTTATAAGGAAAGGATGGGATGTGGAAGAGGGCTTTCCAGATGAGAGGATGCATGGAAAGGGAAATTATTTTCTTTTATTGCATCCTCTCCTCCGTCGATTAAAGGTAAGCAACGCATATGCAATTGCGTATGTCTATGGGCAACGGTCACTTCGCTATTTCAGCGATTTCAGGTGGCCGCTCGCTCGTTTGGCAACTTATGATATAAAAAAAATCCTGAAATATCTCTTATATTTCTGTAATGCATTATTCGTCTTAATAATATTAAATCTTCGCTATAATAATATTATTATAGCAGATTGTTGTACGAAATTGGGTGATAAAGTTGTAAAAAAAACGCTAAAACTGAATAGCATTAAGGAAACTAAATTTACATAAAACAAGGGAAAGGCCGCAATATATAAGATTGAATTAACCGCTGGCTTTAAGCGACGCCGTATTTTTATATGGAAATCGTTTTTGTTTTACGACTAAGCTTTAAAGCGCTTTATAGCTTGAATTAATAAAATAGTTTTATTACTTACAATAATAACTTTAACCTTTTACGTTGTTTTACGAACGCATACAAGAATTTTAGATATAAAAATCTTTTACAATTCAAAACCGCGAATGTGTTAAAAAGTTAAAAGCTAATTACTTACTTTTGAGTTTATAATCAGTTTTTTATTTCATCATCAGCTCACTATACGTCTCGAGGGACTCGGAGCCTACCCTAAGTTAGGGTTGATTAGGCCATAGTCAACCACGCCGGCCCAGTGCGGGTTGACTTCACGCATATCTTTGAATTTCTTCGCAGTGCAGGTTGCATCATGATGTTTACCTTCACCGTAAGAACGTCGGATAAATGTACATATGTAAATCGGAAATCGAAAAATACATTGGTACATGGCGGGATTCGAACCCAGGACCTTCAGATTACAAGGCAAGTGCTTTAACCCCTGAGCCACCGACGCTCTGTTTTTTATTTATTTACCTCAAATTTTACTCTTTGTTCTTTTTCTGTTTTTAGATTGAAATATGTTTCTATTATGTCGATGTATATTTATTATTTTCATGTAACATGAAGAAGACGTGTAACGAAATCGCTTGTTAAATTTTTACACTGTGCTGAGTTGATATTTAAGGCGAATTTTTGGATAGATGTTTGTTTGAAGGTACCTCCAGAACGGTTGCATAGATCTCGCTGATATTGGCATTTAGAACAAAGTCTGGAAGAACACATAGGCTACGAATGAAGTTTTTTTTAATTCCCCGTGGAGGAATTACGGAAAAAATACTATAACAATGTTCTTTATTTCTTTTTAAGGATGCCGTACCTCATAGGAAAGAAACCCTTATAGGAGCACTTTGTTGTCCGTCCGTCTGTATGTCAAGACCCTTTTTCTCAAAAATGCTTGAAGGTATCAAGCTGGCAAGGCGAATAAAAAAAATTATCATCATCATCATCAGCTCACTACACGTCCCTACCGAGGGGCTTGGAGCGTACCCTAAGTTAAGGGTGATTAGGCCATAGTCAACCACGCTGGCCAAGTGCGAGTTGGTTGACTTCACACATATCTTTGAATTTCTTCTCAGATATATGCAGGTTGCATCACATATTTTCCTTCACCGTAAGAACGTCAGATAAATGTACATATGTAAATCGGAAATCGAAAAACACATTGGTGCATGGCAGGATTCGAACCCAGGATCTGCAGATTGCAAGTCAAGTGCTTAACCCCTGAGCCACCGACGCTCAAAAAAAAAATACCTTTTTTAAACTAATTTTATTTCACCTAAAGATAATAAATGAAGGGAAAAACATACTCTTTCAACGTAATCTGAACGAAAAATTTCCTGGAAACTGTTCAAAGTATAGTGTTTTTAATTTAAAAGTTTAAGTTAACGTGAGAAAGTTGTTGGTTAACTGGAGTAACGTTTTGTGGAACATGTTTAATGCATTGCAGTAGTTTTGTGTGTACAGCGAAAAAAAAAATGAGCGCATGTTGGCTTTTCTTTGCTGTTTACATTTTCTGTTTTATCTCGCTAAAAACACAAAGCTTGAATCATGGATGTGTTCAAAATATATACATTCGCTTATAAAGCAAAACATTCGTATTCCGTTGAAGAGTAAACAATAGAGTTTTTTTTTAATATACATATGGAAACAGTTTTTAGATAGAGTAAATAATAATTATTACGAGAAATTGTTAGAATACCTAGAGTTGAGGTTATCGCCATGTGGCGTATGAAATCGACTACCATTATTCCGATAGTCGTATCGGTGAATGGACTGATAGCGAAGAGTTTCGACCAACATTTCAAGAAGCTCTCGTTAAACAGTTATACTAGAAACCGCACGCATCGTGAGAAGGTTCCAGTCCCTGCAGCACTGACCACTGGTTGTTTGAGTCATGGGATTCCACAGCCGATGGTGGTCTATTTTTAATATAACATATTTTGTATTTTTTTATTTTAGATATAAAATGTACTACATTAAAAATTTGATAAATAAATGAATACGAAAATTACAATAATAGGAATTAAAAAAAAACTATTATAATTTCTTTTTTTTAATTATAAGGTGGCAAACGAGCTATTGAACACCTGAATTCACTGAAATAGCGTAATAACCTTTGACCAAAGACATCCTCAAATCTCTTTTTAAATGTATAGAATTTGTCACTGTACTTATTCACCATCCGTACACTATGTGGTAATTCTTATTTATGACTGAATTCTTAAGTTATCAACAACCTGCTCTTATCCCTACGAAGGATCGGCATAGTATGTACTACTCCATACATCTCTATCAGCTGTCATATCTAAATTCACCCCTTCTTACTCATATCCTGTTACCACGAATCCGTCGGCGAAATAAAAAAAAACTTAATTAGTAGCGTACGTGTTCTTCCAAAGTATCTTTTTCATCTGTGCTAAATTTCATCAAGATCTGTTGAGCCGTTCCGGAGACACCTTGTAACAAACATTTAAGATTTCGCATTTATAATATTAGTAAGAAGTAATATGCTTCAGTAATTGTACTATTCAAGTGAAATTTGGTAAGAATAAAATAAATATAAAAGTCAAAAGTCATTATCAAAGTTGACTGATTAAGTACAAGACAAACAGCGTCTTAATTTTAGTGATAATCAACAAAAAGAAAACGCTCGCAGCAAAAATGTGAGGACAAATTGAATTTGTCGCCGACCGCTAAGATTACGGCTCAAATGATCGAAGCTTTTCAAACGAATTTCCATGAAATCTCGTCGTTCCAGTGACGAGTCCATTAGATTCCAATTTAGCTTGAATGATTTATGAACTGGATGCGAAATGGCCGATAGCGGTGTTAAACATTTATTAAGTAGATTTTTCATTTCAACATAGCAAACAAAAAGTTTTATCTTGTAAGAACAAAATTATGCTCGTAAAACTCAATATGATACGGTCTCAATATAATAGCTGTCTTCCGCGATTCAATCCGCGTAAATAAACTTAATTAGTAGCCTATATGTTCTACCTATGTTCTACATCTACGCCAAATTTCAGCGAGATCCATGCACCCATTCTAGAGATGCCTTCAACATCATTAATCATCCATCCATCTATAAAAAAAAACAAAAAAAAAAATCACTTACTGTTTCATTTCATAGTGTAGTACCAAAATATCTGGACAAACCCGCAATGGGTTTATAAACTATTTTATCGTAAACTAGCTGTCGCCCGCGACTCCCATGGATGTATAAAAAACTTAATTAGTGTAGCCTATGTGTTTTTTCAGACCATGTTCTATAAGTATGCCAAATTCAATCGAGATCCGTTCAACCGTTCTAGAGATATCTTCAAACACCCATCCATCCATCCACATCACATCCATCTATAATATTAGTAAGTTAAATAAAAAGCATCTCTCCAAGGCATAAATTCGAAAAAAAAATGAATAAATAGTATCTTATTTCCGTCTCCTGGGTCTAAGTTACCTCCTAACCAATTTTCAGCCATGTCGTTAAAGCCGTTCTTGAGTTATAAATAGTGTAACCATCACGTCTTTCTTTTATGTACATATATATAGATTTGTATGTTATTCCTTGTTTATGTAAATAGACAAAAAAAAACATCCTTCTAAACATTCGCATTTATAATATTAGTACGATAGGTCAACACGTATGAAACTGACATCAACTTGTCACCACTAGGTAAAAAGTCTCGTAACAAACTAAGTATTCTGATTGGACTGGTACTTTCTAGAACAGTTTATTTTTAAAACTGTAGTGTTCCTAATTTGAATTCGCTTTTAAATGAAACAAACAACCTCTCACAGCAATCACAGACAACGCTTTATACAACTTGACCTTGTCTCTACACGACAGTTGAGTTTGTTATGCTACAAAAATAGGATGTTATAAAGAATGGAAAATCTCTACATATTTTTGATTAAAATTATATAAAATAACAACAATTTATAATCTAAATATGTAATTATTTGTATTCAAATTTGAATAGTAATTGTAAATTAGACAAACATATGTAGATTTAGACGTTATGAGTTAGAATCATTTAGCGTGAATAGCGCTTCCGTTACCAAGTGTCAGAATGATTAGTGAGGTGACATATACGTTGATATTTTAATAAGGCTAGTGTTGCGCCGATACACCGGCACAGTGTCGGATTTTCTTCCTGACAATAGATACAAAAGACTTTTTAAAATGTATATTTAATAATCATGTGGGCACAAGTTTTGGAATCCTAACTGTAGTACCCAAAACTAACTGAAAACCCTCGCTAAAACGTACAAAGGTAACAAAAATGAAAATAATTCAACGTCCGTTTTGTGACATCAAAGTGTAATGTTATACGTAAACAATGGATTCACTGTCCAATGTGGTATACATTTTATTTTATAAAAGACTACCTCAAACAACCCCCAGGTCCGGACATAACTAATATTTGCAGTCGCGCCAACACGAGGATCAAAATAAATAAAACTTTCGATAGCTTTAAAAAATTTTGTCTTTTTTTAAACCTGCTTTGGTAATGTCAAAAAGTTACTAAAGTATTTGACAAATGATACCAAACTAGCTGTCGCCCGCGACACCGTTCACACGGAAAAATAAAAAACTATTGGTTGCAGCGTAATGTTATACAGCCTAAAGCCTTCCTCTATAAATAGACTATCCAACAAAAAAAGAATTTTTCAAATAGGACCAGTAGTTCCTAAGATTAACGCGTTTAAACAAACAAACAAACTCTTCCGCTTTATAATATTAGTTTAGATGAGAACAATTAAGGGAAAAAGTAGAAAATAAAGTTTTTTAAAGAAAAGAACATCAAAGTTGTCGAATAATTCGGTGGTTTTTGAATGGTGTTATAAATTAGTGTCACTGTCGTCCGAGACTACATACGCGAGGAATTAAAAAAACCTTAATTAGTAACCTATGTGTTCTTCCAGACTATGTTCTACATCTATACCAAATTTCATAAAGATCCGTTGAGCCGTTCCGGAGCTACCATCTTACAAACATCCATCCATCAAAACATTAGTAAGAAGTAAGAAAAAAACTAAATCACCTAAAATATGGTTACTTTGATCAGTATCAGGAAATTTTCTTCACAAATGTAGTTATAGCGGGGGATGTTTGTTACAGTCATAAACCAAAGACAAATGGGCAATTTGAGTTCTTGATACGAATTTAATGTGCAATTACATTCAAAGGAACGAAAGTTCCAAAGACAAATGAAGACGCTGCTCAAATTGCCTATAATTTTGGCAACCGCTACCTAATTATCAAATCGGATTTGCGGAATACGGAGTTTTATTTTGTTATTTATTTTCTTAAAAAAGCATACAAATGTTTCTTTACTGTCCATCTATTCTATTCTTCTTCTAAATAAAAAAAACAAAAACAAAATTGGGACTTAACTTTAGACTTAATTACTTAATTTCTACACAAATTAAATGTTTAGATCTTAAATAGTAGTCATGTTACTAATATTATAAATGCGAATGTTTAGGTGTATAGATATTTGTTAAAAAGTATCTCCAGAACGGCGGTATTGATCTTGCTGAAAGGCATATATGTAGAACATAGTCTGGAAGAACACATAGGCTATTATTTAAGTTTTTTAATTCCGCGCAGACGGAATTCCGGGCAACAGCTATATTAGATAAAGTTTTTATACAGCTTTCGTAAGACTGTTCATCGGGGCCGCGGACGAGAGCGAAAGCGTGCCCGTGGTCCCGTCCCGATGCGTCAGAGGGCAGTCAGGTTTTAGTGGGTATTCTGGTCACCTTCTGTGGCCGGCGAGTCCCACACTCCCTATGCCATTGCACCGCCCGGCGTAGGCGTGCGTAAATGCATTTCCTGACTATAAAAAAAAAAGGCTGTTCATACCATTTTTTATGATTAAAATGACGCAAAGTAATCTTTTCAATATATCACACGCATAAAAGAACATCAAAATATGCTACATCAGTGACTTCTGTCTAAAAGCACTTACAAGATTTCGCACTCACGTCGTATAAATACAATATTATGAAAGGTGTTTAATAAAATCCAAAAATAAAAACATCCTGTGAATTATTACTAAGCTTATCTTCTTATTTCATTTCTTTATATCTTACTAATATTATAAATGCGAAAGTTAAGATGGATGGATGGATGTATGTTAGAAGGTATCTTCGGACATAGTCCGGCGGATATGACGACTAAGCTTATCAAGTTTTGAAATTACTTTACGCGGACGTAGTCACGGGCAACAGCTAGTATGTAAATAAACGATTACTTTTTGACTATCAGAACATATATATGATCTATGTTTTAGTACTTACGGGTTTTCCAGTAAAATTTCTTGGGAATGGGTAGGAAATTAACGCCCTCGACTGTAAATGTAAGTAAACGTATCTGAGTTGGAACGTCAAAACTAAGAGTACTCCTGTTGCGGACATGCCAACTTAAACGCCAGTTACTATACACCCTAGTTTCAGACTATGAACAATATTTGAACAGAGTTACAAGGTTAGGTGGTATTCTTGTATCTCTGATAGACTTGAGAGGCCAAGAAGATTGTTTGTTTTAACTTAACTACGCCTCTTGAAGTTTTAAAAATAAGAAATATTTCTTGCTGCTATAAATGGAATAAAAATGAATTCTGTTTTTTAGAGAAATCTTATGAAACTCGACGTCACAAGAATGTGATATGGTGCAATTAAAAATTATTTTGTTAATAAAAATAGACGAGAACACCGTTTACCGTAACGTAAAATATTTGTTAAGAAGTGACAATAGCCTAAAGGTTAAGAGTAAGGAATAACGAACATGAGGTAGTGGGTTCGATTCTCTTTATAAGACCATAACATTATCGTAAACCATAACCAAACACAAGTTGTTGTTATAACGGTATTTGATAACCATGATCTGCTAATCATCATCATATATGTCTTTTTTATACTATGTGGGGTGAACGCACCATGTTTAGGTCCTCCAGATTAATGTATATTTATATATGACATCATCAGCTCACTATACGTCCCCACCGAGGAGCTCGGAGCCTACCCTAAGTTAAGGGTGATTAGGCCATAGTCAACCACGCTGGCCAAGTGAGGGTTGGTTGACTTCACACATATCTTTGAATTTCTTCTCAGATATGTGCAGGTTGCATCACGATGTTTTCCTTTACCGTAAGAACGTCGGATAAATGTACATATGTAAATGTATTTATATATGTAATTATCTGAAATATCTTAGTGAACGTACAGATAATAAAACATAAATCATTTCTCTTAAATTAGAATCCAATGGAATCTTTACAGTCGCGATGAAATTTTCATGAAAATAAGTTTGAAAAGCTTCGATTATTTGAGGCGTAATCTTACTGTCCGACGTTGAATTGAATTTGTTCGCTCAATTTCGGAGTCGCTTTCAAGAGTTTTATAAATTACTCTCCCTAAAATGAGTTGTCTGTTTCATTGTGGATTTTGTTACACGATTTTGCAAGGTGTTTTAATTTGCATCTTTATTTTAATTTGTTCTTGAAAAAATTGAGTCATTACTGAAAACATATAGTCATCTCTTTTATTACCTTTGTTAAAATAGAGATAACTATATTTTTGTATATGTGTTTCAGCGGTAATGTACATTTCAAGGATGCAATTAATGTTGCACTTTGAGTAAGGGTTGTTTATTAATTACCTTCAAGCGTTCTCGAGGCCCGGACAACAGCCGACCACGAGAGAGTGACAATATCTGTTTTCTTACCCCTAATGGAGCCCTTGTACACTTAAATTTAAAAAAAATACTTTCTATTGAATAGTTCTATCAAAGAAACATAATATTCATGTTCCAGATTACTTTAATTTTTAAATATTTTTTCTTTTATGCCAGTTCCATTAAATGAGAAACTATTTGGATGTTTTTCGAATAAATAGGTCTTCGTCTCATAGACATTTGAAGTTGTATTTAATTTAGCACGGACTAATGCAATTAACGCTGCGCTTTTTAAAGAACAGTTCAACGAACTTAAATGTCTAGTGGTTCTCTTATTAATTAAAATTATAATGAGACAGATGCATTCGGGTTTCATTGGAGTACTTAAATAATTAAATAGAAAAGACTCAGTTGATGAATGAGAACGAGACGTCATTATGCAATGAATGAGAAATTACTATAGTCTCGAAAACCTGACATTTATTTTTTACATTAGGACTCGCGATTAGCGAAGACTGCTATCCATTGAATCGCTACAATCGTACGTTGCCAGAATAGTACAGATATTGGTCTAGTGTAGTAGTAAGCAAACCTTTCTAACACAATCAATGCCACTCCTATAATAACATGTTAACGTGTATTCGCGTATCGAGTTAGCAGCATTGAATGTGTTAATAACAGGCCATAAATTTTAAAATACTCTAGAGGGCCAGAATTATAGAATAAATGCATTCTATGTGAACACATCCATCCATTTAAACATTCGTTTTTGTAATATAATATTATATTTCGTTTAAGACACATATTCCTTTAGATTGTAAGAGTTTCTACGTGTTTTTTTTATTGTTTATACCGAGTGTAAGTTTTTGTCATAGCCACTGAAGTAAAGTGGCTAATTAATCATTATCTGTGGCATCTTGTGAAGGGTCGGTCATTAATTACGTCATAGCGGTCGCCAGTCGTCGAGGACAAAAGCTGATGCCCGGCGTGATAATGAGAAATGTTCGATATTACCCATTAAAAAGCGGTCCAGCAATTAGGGACTTAAAATACTTAAAGATTCCCTTTCAATTTGTGATATCATCGAATCATAAATAATAATAATAATAAAGCCTTTATTGCTGAAGATAATTAGTTAGACAAATTTTCATACATTTTTTTTTTAGTTACATTAACAGTAAGTAATATATATCAAAAAATGGTTTTGAACCGGCGACTGCCATACTTAATCTACAGCTTGTCCTAGGACAAAGGCCTCCTCTAAAGATTTCCATTACTGTCTATCCCTGGCTTCTCTAATCCATAAACGACTCGAATCATAAATAGGTGTGTTCAAATAAAAATTGGTTTTACTATGAATTATATCTATAAAGTATTTTCGAGATATATGAATAACTAAATCTTATATATAAAATTCTCGTGTCACAATTTTTGTGCCCATACTCCTCCGAAACGGCTTGACCGATTCTCATGAAATTTTGTGAGCATACTGAGTAGGTCTGAGAATCGGCCAACATCTATTTTTAATCCCGCGCGGACGGAGTCGCCGGCGACTAGTAATCTGTAAATTTGCAAGCCATCTAGTCCTCAAATGAAGCAACTAGAGATAAAGGTACGTTGGGTTAAATCGTCACATCGACCAAGGAATCAGTGGTACTTCATTGTACACGTCTTTCTCGGACACCCTGTATATAAAGAATAATTTTAATCATATGAGTTATTATTTGGTATGTATTTGTGTTAAAGTAGTCAATGAAATAATTCGTTTCACATTTTGGAATATCGTACTGGAATTGTGAGACCTTTAGATTTATAATTTAAAACAAAAAAGAAAAGATTTCATCCTAATAACAATTTGAACATCAAACAAAATTTCTTAGAATAGGTACAAAATAAACACGCTAGACTGTAGAAAGTTAATTGTCAAGGTTATTGACCCGTATCGATATTGAATGTAATTGTAAACTACGAACCAGAACCAGAGTAACCGACATTGCCCGAAGAATTGCAAACCTTAAGTGGCGATGGGCCGGCCACATTGTCCGCAGAACGGACGGCCGATGGGGCCGAAAAGTCCTTGAGTGGCGGCCGCGGACGGGTCGACGCAACGTAGGTAGGCCTCCCGCCCGATGGACCGATGACCTGGTCAAGGTTGCGGGAGTGCACTGGATGCGGTCGGCACAGGACCGGGCATTGTGGCAATCGAGGGGGAGGCCTACGTCCAGCAGTGGACAAGTTTAGGCTGAGTATGATGATGATGATGTAATCTACGATAGTTTTCCAGTATTTCCCATTGGGCCGACCCGTTTACCGATCAATCGGCCCAACGGTAAACTCTTAAAATTTTTATAGAAATAGCCTACTGTAAAAAATGACTAAAGATGTTAAGATAGGACTCTCTTTAAAATCCTTTGTTGCAAGTTCCTTCAAAAGTAGCCTATTGTTATACGCCAAGGACAAGTCACGTTCGAAACTCCGCATTAAGTTTAATCCAACACAAGGACCTGGAAAAACCTGAACGATGGATTTTAAAGAGGAAAATCTACAAGTAGCTTATATAAGGCTTGTGATCATCATCACTATATTAATAATTCACTTAAACTGCGTTAATTAAGACGTATAGAATAGAGTTACCAATAACATTTTACATAACAGTGGTAGAGCCCGCTTTAACATCTTCGCACGACTTGGCCCGGCTCGCCCGGTGAAATACCACGACCACACAGAAGACAGGCGTCAAGTGGAAGAAATTCCGCGTTTCTTCTGATGAGTGTGCGTCCCAGAGGCCTAATTTAGTCCTCTTTCCCTTCCCACCCTTTTTCTTGTTAGGAAAGGATGGGAAGTAGAAGTGGACTTTCCGGATGAGAGGATGCATGGAAAGGGAAAATATTTTCTTTCTATGCATTCTCTCCCCCGTCGGTTAAAGGTAGGCAACGCATATGCAATTGCGTATGTCTATGGGCACCGGTCACCATGCTATCAGCGATTTCAGGTGGCCGCTTGATCGTTTGCCACCTTATGATATAAAAAAAACTTATACAAAAACGGCTAAACACTGACGTATATTCGTTCGGTGGCGGCACCGACTAGTTTCGAGGCCATCGGGTCCCTTTATCAGGGTGAGTGGGACTGGTATTATTTCTCGGTCGCGGCCCGTCGCTCACTCACACGTCAGTGCTGCCACTGGACGAATATACGTGAGTGTTTAAACGTTTATTATAATGTCTCACGAAAGTTTGAATAATTTAATCGCATATTATAGGTCATATTGCTGTATCTTACTAATATTATAAATGAGAATGTTATAATGTATGGATGTGTGAAAGGAACAATAATAATCAAATCTTTCCTCTTTCTAACATTCGTTATTTATGAGAAGTTTGCTTGCTAAAATTGCGCAATTTTCCGATTACAAAGTAAACGGAAAATTGCGCAATTTTCCATTTACTTTGTAATATAGATTGCGCAATTTTGGCTTCTGTGTACCGGATAATTGTAAACTTCTAACACTTTGATCAATTAAAGTTAGAAAACCTTCCTGTATTTAAGTTTCGTATTATCAAAGTTAAAGCTTAGTTAGTTGTAAAGCCACTTATTAGCAGTAAGATGATTTTACTTAAAATTAACTTCTCTTAATATAACTTTAATCAGCTCCTTAACTGGCTGTGAGATTGTTTGAAACTTTAGAATTTGAATTTCAGAAATATATTTGAAATTTTATGTACTCATGCTGTTTATCTCTTTTTCGAATGTTGGCTTTCGTATACTTTAGAAATGAATCTATTCCATTGGTAATGAGTGGATTTTTTATAACAAAAACTGAAAACTTACTTCAAAAGTAAATTACAAAAAAAAAAAATCTCTGAAAAGAGAAATAACTCTGTTCTTTCTTGTATTGTACAATAAAATAGAAGTCTATTTTTTGTTAAAAAAATATTTATGGTGTAAGTTAGTGGCCTCTTGAATTCTTCAAAAATAGCGAATAGACCACTGTCCATAGATATCCGCATTTGCAGATGATTGTCTACCTTTAATTAACAGAAGAAGGGACGCACTGAATGGGGATATTTTCCTTTACTATTTGTTCTTTTCTCTGGCAAATCCACTACTTTCCATTTTATCAATTAAAAAAAGATACGAATAGTAACTAGTACTAACTATTGCTTGATGTTTAAATCATTGTACTTCTAGTGATCCTTGCCAAACAAACCCATAGTATAGTATTATATGTTTTCAGTAACCGCACATTTTCAATTCATTGACTTTGAAGCTTGTATCTAAGGCGGAAAGGTGCTCGTTAAATATTGATGTTGTACAAGAAAACTTTCAGTATGTCTCCAAATGTTTGTTTAGGACAACCTTCATCTTGATGTGCGGGTAAAAGAAACTTTAGCTTGGATGTGATGCAGATAGTGTAAAACTTTTTGTAATAAATATATTCATCATCAGCTCACTATACGTCCTCACTGAGGGGCTAGGAGGTTACAATAAGTTAGGGTTAACTAGGCCAATCACGCTAGTCCAGTGCGGTTTGGTTAACTGAACACATATCTGACTTTTCTTTTTAGATATGTACAGGTTGTATCACGATGTTTTCCTTCACCGTAAGAACGTCGGGTAAGTGTACATATAACCCAGGACCTGTAGATTACAAGTCAAGTGCTTTCACCCCCCAGCCACCACGCTATAAATATATTATTTAACTAGCTGTCGCCAGCGAAAAAAACATTAATAACCTATGTGTTCTTCTATATGTATGCCAAATTTCAGCGTGATCGGTGCAGCCGTTCTGGAGTAACCTACTAACAAACATCCATATAAACATTCGCATTTATAATATTATAGAATTGCTAGACGTTAAATACGCCAAAGTAAAACTTTCGAAGCATTCTTGTAATATTGTATAACAGAGTAAGTTTGTGCATATCTAATTTTTAACAAAAGATTACGATCAGATAGTTAGTATTGTTTGTTCTCTTTATATTATAAAATTATTACTCAACTTATAAAAATTGTAAATACGCAATTTAACTTATAGGAAGTCATAGGCTCGTTTAATAAAACAGTGGTAGAGCCCGCTTTAACATCTTCGCACGAATTAGCCCGGCTCGCCCGGTGAAATACCACGACCACACAGAAGACAGGCGTCAAGTGGAAGCAATTCCGCGTTTCGTCTGATAAGTGTGCGTCCCGGAAGCCTAATTTAGTCCTCTTTCCCTTCCCACCCTTTTTCTTATAAGGAAAGGATGGGAAGTGGAAGTGGACTTTCCGGATGAGAGGATGCATGGGAAGGGAAGATATTTAGGCAACGCATATGCAATTGCGTATATATATGGGCAACGGTCACTTCGCTATTTCAGCAATTTCAGGTGGCCGCTCGCTCGTTTGCCACCTTAAGATATAAAAAAAAAACCTTAAGGAGCCAAGGTTATAATGAACCAGATTTGTTAAATGTACAATAAAGTTTTATTATTATTATTGTCGGTTAATATTAATTCCATCCAAATTATTATGTAACTCTGGTACGATTGCTATTTTAATTATTTATTTAACTGGAGAGCTCAGCTATTTGTCGACTTCGTTACAAAAAAATCCGATATCATATTCAAACTTACTTCTTTAGTATTAAATCATATTAAGGGTGAAATTCGATGAACTGTAAAATACATTAGCAATATGAAATTATTTTGTAATCATTCGAATGGAAATAATTCGAATATGACATCGAATTGAAAATAAGTGAACGAAAAAGTAACTGTATAAAAGGTTTCACCGTGAGCTTCTACTACGGAAACAACTGTATAAAAACATATTGTTATCACTATTTTTTATAGAAGAACGAGAGAGAGAGAGAGAGTGAGAGATGTTCCTTTACAAGTGTAGTAGTAGACCAATGAGTCATCATCAACCAAACCTTCCATTAGAGTCGACACATTTCTACTACTTTTAGACATTATTAGTTAGAATCATTTGGCGCGAATGGAGCGCTTTTGTTACCAAGTCAAGTATTAGAATGATTAGTGAGGGGACATAAACGTCGATATTTTAGTAAGGCTAGTGTTGCGCCAGTACACCGGCACAGTGTCGGATTTTCTTCCTAACAATCCATACATCCGTCGTATTCTTCTAACCTATAATAATAGCCATCCACATTCAATCTCATTATTTCCTTCTTTCATATAAGTTGGTAAACGAGCTAATAGCCAGAATTGCCCGAATTAGCGAAGCGACTGGTGCCCGAGAATATCTACAATTGCAGATGCGCCTTAATCAACGCAGAGAAAGAGGATATTTCTTCTTCCTGCACTTTGCGTCGTCTCAACACAGTCATAGACTTATGATGTAACTCGTATAAATTGTGTTAGGAAGGAAATCCGACACTGTGCCGGTGTATCGCCGCAACCAGCCTTATTAAAATATCGACGTTTATGTCCCCTCACTAATCATTATGACACTTGACCTTGTAATGAAAGCGCGCTATTCGCGCAAAAGGACTCTAACTAATATTGTCTTAAAATATTAATTAAGAATATTTATAAAAGTTAGTTAGTCTTGTACTAACATAATCAGGGTCTAAATTGTTATTACTTGTTCAAACAGCAACCATAAATGAACACAAATGGTCAACAACTTCAGCTAAAGGTTAATTAATAGGTAATAAAGGTAAATTGGCAAAGTTTCCATCTATATTCTCCCCATGTTTATTTCAGCTAACGCGTGTCGCGCGAACTTTGTTATTAATTAAGCTCTGGTTGTACAATATTCTATAATTATAAAGGATGATTTTAATTTTGTTTAAATATAAACATGAGTGAAACTTCTTATTGAAATTGTATTCATTAACTTTACATTTACGTTACCTGTCACCCTGTGTTTTTTCAGCATGAAATTTAAAAACTGATAAGCTCGTGCGCTATGTATTTTTATACATTATAAGTTAGGATAATTTGGAGCGAATGACGTGCTTTCGTTACAAGGTCAAGTGTCAGAATGATTAGTGAGGGGACATAAACGTCGACATTTTAGTAAGGCTAGTGTTGCGCCAATACACCGGTACACACATAGTGTAGATTTTCCTTACGGTATAGCCTATAATCTCTCTGTCTCTCTGCCAAGCTTGCATCCCACAAGGTAGAGGAGTCAGCTTTTCCAGATAATCTGTTTGTTCTAAATTGACTCTGATCTATTAATGTGTTTTTTTTCTTAAATTAAATTCAGTACTTCCAGTCTTTTTCTATAGTATTTTTTTGTTGTAATAGGACTTGTTATTGACAAGTACTAAACGAATAAAGAAATCAATTTAGTTACTTTTCGCTGAAAAACAAAAACCAATACACTGCTTCAAGGAGATAAGGTACACTAGCTGTCGCTCGCGACTACGTCCGCGCGGTTATAAGAAAAAACTTAATTACTAGCCTATGTGTTCTTCCAGACTATATTCTACCATCTATGCTAAATTTGAGCGTGATCCATAGATCTGTTCTCGAGATACCTCCTAACAAACATCCATCCATCCCATCATTTGTATCAAGTACCAGGCTGTCATAAGAAATGGCATGTTTTATAAATAAGTATATATTTTTTGCGTGTAGTGCGTCGGTCGCTCAGTGGTCAAGCACTTGACTTGCAATCTGGTCCTGGGTTCGAATCCTGGCATGTACCAATGTGTTTTTCGATTTCCGATTTACATATGTACATTTATCCGACGTTCTTACGGTGAAGGAAAACATCGTGATGCTGCCTGCACATATCTGAGAAGAAATTCAAAGATATGTGTGAAGTCAACCAACCCGCACTTGGCCAGCGTGGTTGACTATGGCCTAATCACCCTTAACTTAGGGTAGGCTCCGAGTCCCTCGCTGGGGATGTATAGGTAGCTGATAATGATGATGATATTAAACGTTTTTAATTAATATTACAAGCGTCAACAATCAAGTGTACGTGCTTTTAATAGCTCTTAATCTCTCCTTAGTTAGATAATTATATCGAAGTCTAAAAGGATTCCTGTTAGTCGAAGATTTTATCAAAGACGTACGTATAATTTTGTTATAAGTGTATTCAAATATTATAATCAATTGAAACATAAATAAGAAAATTCTCTATAAATTATTATTTGCTCTTTCAATTGCGGGTACTGTCAATAAGTGCAAGCAAATCATGAAGCAAGACATGAACAGACGTTATTGCATTGCACGTCGACATTTCTCTTAGGAATAAATATGAAAACTTCGCCGTGTCTTTTAAAATATATAAACCAGCTGTCGTCCGCGACTCCTTCCGCGCGGAGTTAAAAAAACATATTTCGTAGTCTATGTGTTCTTCAAGATTATGTTTTATATGTATGCCACATTTCATCGAGATTAGTTCAGCCGTTTTGTAGATACTTTCAAACAAACATCCATCCATCCATGCATCTAAACATTCGCATTTATAATATTAGTAAGAGAAACTTAAATATGCAGAAACGTGAACATAAATGTACTTAAAAAAACTTAATTAACAGCCTACGTTATCTCATATGTACATATGTTCTACATATGTACCAAATTATATCAAGATCCGTTTAGTCGTTCCGGAGATAACGTGGAACAAACATCCATCCGAGCATTCGCATTTATAATATTAGTAAAATTAGAAACTTTTTATTTCATACCTTTTTATTTTTATAAAATATCCTAAGAAAGATAAATGGATTAATGGAGGATTAAAAATAATATCACTTTCATATGTTTAATGTACATAAGTATAGGTTTTTCTTTTATTACACTTGTACAAGTGTTTTAACCTCTAATAAAAATTCCAGCTTGATACCTTCACGCATTTTTGAGAAAAAGGGTCTTGACAGACGGACGGACAACAAAGTGATCCTATAAGGGTTCCGTTTTTTTCCTATGAGGTACGGAACCCTAAAAACGTGATATTAAGTTAATAAGATCGACACTTCATAATTTGTTATACAAGTTATTTTCTTTGTTACGAACTTCATAAAGTAAATTTAAATTAATTTTAATTAAGGGACCTAAATCTTATATCTTTTTCTTAAGACCCCTAATTAACACTGTAATCTTATCTTCTGTTTGTCGCGCCTTCACAAAATTTATGTTATTATATACTTATAGAGCGGTGGTCCAGTGGTTAAGCACTTGACCTATCATCTGCAATCCTGGGTTCGAATCCCGCTATGTACCAACGTGATTTTCGGTTTACATATGTACATTTATCCGACGTTCTTACGACAAAGGAAAACGTCGTGATGTAATGCACACATCTGTGAAGATATTCAAGGATATGTGCGAAGTTAACAAGCACTGGGCCAGCGTGGTTCCCTTAACTTGTCACCTTTAACTTAGGGTAGGCTAAGAGCCCCTCAGTGGAGACGTCTAGTGTACTAATGATGTACTTATATTTTCCAAAAACTGAATCCAAATAAAATACAAATTTATTGATATGTTACGTTTAATTACAAATTATGATTGAACTGCAATTAACATTTAAAATTTGAAATAATTATAGAATGTAAGAATCCCTTTTCATATGAACATTATATTCGTAAAACCACGAAATATTAAAAATGTATTCATAATATTAAATATTGTTTATGCAAAAAAATAATATTTTTCCCTGTTCTAGCTTTAACAAACATTGAAAGGCTTTCTCGACCTTTTCCCGGATTTGTCTTTCGTAAGTTTATTCCGACAAAGGTTTTAGTAAACTTCAACACAAGTCCACATGTAAATGTTATGTAAAAATGTTTCCTTGGTTATTTTTATATAATACATAAAAGGCAAGAAATCTCGTTACGTTCAGTACAATATTTTTCTATCAAGTATACAGTCTCTAACCCAACGGTAGCCAGGAATTACAGATACATACATACTCTTTGGTTGTTTTAATAACTTACTCTTAAGTATTTTATTCATCTGTTATATAAATCAGTCTTTCTAAGTTACAAGTATACACGTATCTGAAGTATAATGTTACAATCAGCGCCATCTAGGAAAGAAATAATAAAATTAAAATTTAACAGTGATAGAGCCCGCTTTAACATCTTCGCACGAATTGTCCCGGCTCGCCCGGTGAAATACCACGACCACACAGAAGACAGGCGTGCAAGCAATTCCGCGTTTCGTCTGATGAGTGTGCGTCCCAGAGGCCTAATTTAGTCCTCTTTCCCTTCCCACCTTTTTCTTATAAGGAAAGGATGGGAAGTGGAAGTGGACTTTCCGGGTGAGAGGATGCATGGAAAGGGAATATATTTTCTTTCTGTGCATCCTCTCCTCCATCGATTAAAGATAGGCAACGTATATGCAATTGCGTATGTCTTTGGGCAACGGTCGCTTCGCTATATCAGCGATTTCAGGTGGCCGCTCGCTCGTTTGCCACCTTATGATATAAAAAAAACATCTTATTTGAATAATAAAGTGGAAGAAATATACACTTAAAATAATCATTATAGTGCATGTATGAAAGTTATGAGAATAACTTAGATTTAATATTGCTGAAGGCAATATATAAGTATTTTTATAGAGTCACAAAAGTCGAATTTTAAAAATAGTATTCTTACTTGGTCTAACCAACTTTTTTTTTTTGGTTGCAATATTTATTGTAATATCGTTTATCAGCCAGTGTTTTTGAATAAAGCTGCGTATAATTCTATATTTGAAATTTCTTTTTCTTTTTAAAATCTTTAGGTCTTATATTATTCAAAAACTTACAGCGAAAAAAAAGCGATCCGTTTCATCTGTCTGACATCTTTGACCTTGATAGGATTCTTTGAAGTGAGTAATATGATTTTCTTCGAAATTAAATTAATATTTATACGAACTCAAATTCAAAATCTGTATTTTTACTTGCGCTATAAATTAGAAATTTTATTTAGATATGAGTTCCATCCTAAACTTATTTTGTTAGGAAGAAAATCCGAAAATGTGCCAATGTATTGACTCAACATTAGCCTTACTAAAATGTCGACGTTTATGTCCCCTCACTATTCATTCTGACATTGGATTTTGTGACGAAATTACGTCATTCGAGCCAAAGGATTCTAATTAATAATGTCTTAAAAATTTATAAAAATCTTATGTCACCTTACGTGCGGGATAACCCCAAGCTAAAACCTTACCTTACGAAAATTTGAAACTACATTTTTTTTTATAAGAGAAGGGGGCAAACGAACGGCGGGAACACCGAGGTGATCAACGACACCCATGGACATCTGCAACACCAGAGGAACTGTAGATGCGTTGCCGGCCTTTAAGGAAATAGTATGCTCGCTTCTTGAAGGTCCCCGAGTCGTTATATACATATTACTATATTTTGATCGTATTTTATAGAGTAAATAATTTTCATCCTAATAATAGGCACATGGCCTTAAATTTTACCGTGTTGTCAGTCATATGGTTATAAGATTTACTACAATTTATAGACTGGGGAAATGGTAATCTCACAAAATTTAAAATTTTACGGTAACATGTAAGTAAAAATAAAAATTTATAGACTGGGAAGATTGTAATCTAACAATATTTTAAATTTTACGGTAACGCAAGTAAAAAATAAAATGCGTACTCGGTTGCGGCAAGAGTTACGAACTAGTGCAGTAGTTGGCCGTTTGTTGCTGAGCGAATTGAACTAGATTTGTAACTGGATGAGATTTTTCAAAACTAAAACTACCAGAAGTTGCAATTCTGAGTCTTGTGGCCGATATCAGTTCGTTTGTCCTCATTCATCGATAGTTTCTATAATTCTGAACCAGTATTATTTCTTCTTGTCTTACTTATATTATAAATACAAACGTTTAGATGGATGGATTTTTGAAGGTATCTCCGGAACAGCTTAACAGATCACACTGTAAAGCACAGATGTAGAACATAGTCTGGAAGAACACATAGGCTAATAATTAACTTTTTTATTTCCGCGCGGACGTAGTCGCGGGCAACAGTTAGTAAATAAACAAATATCTACTCATGTTTCCCTTAGCTTCATGGTATGTGGAGTTTCTTTAACAAACACTGCAACTTCTTTCCCCTAGCCAAGTATTACTAAAAGCGTTTGTTAATTTTGTCCCCTGATGAAATATGTGTTTAAAAACTTATTTGTTACCTCTATATTTCAAAGAGAAAGAGATATTCCTGAATTCTAATTACTATTAGAAGTAGTATACTCACTAACTGTGGGTTTCCGAGACGAAAACCTTCGTTTTTATTTCTGTTTTGTCAAAAATAATAACAGGAATGACGATACGTTTTACACAGATTTTAGTGTCAGAAACCTACAGTAAAGCCGCTGGCTCAGCATACATACAGCAAAAACAAAAGACGATTATATTAAATTACATTATTACGGCATTTACTTGTGTGGGTACATGCAAATTAGGGTAAATGTAAGCATTAAAAGGTTGAACGTTCATAAAATGTTATTTTGAATACCAGGCGACCATAAAATTAAGTGTATTTAATAATGCAGCCCGCCGTGAACAGCAATGAATTCAGTTCACATTATACAATGCATGAAATAAATTGCACCGGCGAAGTTCGGAGAGCTTTTGAAATGTTAATATCGCCAGCGCGGCCGCGCTCCGCTAAGTCGCCTTACACAGACGAATGTTATATTAAATGGATATATTTTATTGTATTCAAATGCATATTATATTATCATCATATAGGTTACAATAGTATTCTTCTTAGGCATCTACATCACTAAAGGTTGGCGGTCAGTTCAGCGACCCAATCCCTTTCCTGTGCTACGCGAAAAAGTTGTTCGTTTGCGCAATAGTTGGAGTCGGTTTCGGTTTAGTGACTACCTTAGACGTAAATAGGTCTAAGACAGCCGACACCGACTCCAAAATAACAATAATTGTATAGACATATTTCAAGAAAGAAAAGAAATTTATTACTTTCGTGGGTGTTCATGACATTATTTTGTTGCTTTTTAGGGCATTTTGTTTGCGAATGTTTTTTTATGAAGTCGGCTTTTTAACTACGACTTTCTTTTCCTTCCAACCCATCTTCTGCCTTCTTACAAAAATTTGAAATCGATATTTTCGACGTAAAGAGATCTGTTAAGATATCTTAATGAGATATAACTGCTTTAGTTATGTATCCTTACTGTGAGTTACATGTAGCTAACCTGACTAATCGTATCGAAATAGGATTGAGATATCAAATGATATCTCTAACCTTTTTTGGTATCGGGGAGACATCTTCGAAAAGATACACTGCCTTTTGGGGAGACGGGATATTAGGGGTTTAAGCCAATAAAACTCCCACGATGCTAACCTTTAACTTCTATAAATCAATTAAGCTATTTCTACTACAAGTATGTTAACATACATAAAACATAAAAATGATATTATCTTATGGCGGTGAAACACATATATTAAGAGATATAAAGGTATAATAATTTACGTTGTCTGTAATATAAAAATGAAGATCTAATTTGGAAAGCACTCACGCGTGATATCTTATTTGTTTCTATTTGTAGTAATGCGACACATTTCAGACGTAATATAACTAGGGCTGTCAACTTTGTAAACGTGTATCCGAACAAAGGCTGCAGACGACACAAAATTCATGCTCATGTTTAGCTAAAGAAGAAATCGGTGGTTAGTAATTTTTTTTACCAAATTAAAAGATCTATGTTGCATATGCTAAGCCAAGGTGACAACCCTAAGTATAACTGAGTTACGAGAAATTGGGACGTATGAATAATACGAGGCCCCATGAAATTGATTATCCTTTTGCTTTTATTACATTTTTTATTTTGTACCAACAAATAAAATATGTCAAATGTATTTTATAATTGTTTAAAAGAACAAAAGAAATGTATTAATAGATATACTGTAATATTTACATTTTATTTGACGAGAAAAAGGCAAATAAACTGCACATTTAACAGTGGTAGAGCCCGCTTAAGCATCTTCGCACGAATTGGCCCGGTTCGCCCGGTGAAATACCACGATCACACAGAAGACACGCGTCAAGTGGAAGCAATTCCGCGTTTCTTCTGATGAGTGTGCGTCCCGGAGGCCTCATTTAGTCATCTTTCCCTTCCCATCCTTTTTCTTACAAGGAAAGGATGGGAAGTGGAAGTGGACTTTCCGGATGAGAGGATGTATAGGAAGGGAAAATATTTTCTTTCTGTGCATCCTCTCCTCCGGCAATTAAAGCTAGGCAATGCATATACAATTGCATATGTCTATGGGCAGCGGTCGCTTCGCTATTTTAGCGATTTCAGGTGGCCACTCGCTCGTTTGCCACCTTATGATTAAAAAAAATATGCAATATAGTTTGAAAATTACAAAATTCTCAAGGTCACCAAAATCGACAACTAGCGCCATCTATTAAATTAAAAAGATAACTATTACACATCTGGCTGACATCGCCATTGTGTAATTTATGATCTTAAGTAATGACATTGCTTTGGGATGAGTAAGCAATTAATTGTCATTACATAACCTCAATGTTGAATAATTAGCTACTGATAGGTAACGCGATGCAATTTACATAATTCATGTAACACCTGACGCTGATTATATGAGGCATTAAATTTATTTTTAAAATGATTTATAGGTTTTGAAAATTAATCCTTAAGTTCATTTTGTATAGTATACCATACATACTATATGTGGCATATAGATAATGACAGTTGTCAGAATGTCGATGAATAAAGTTAGTTGTCATTATGCATTCCTAAGATCATATAGTATAGTATACTAATTATACTCTTTGCCTAAGATGTAGTTTTATTTCCATATATCTCCCGATACAACATGGTGTCAGGTGTGGTTAAAAAGTGAAAAGTTAGAAACAACAATAAGAATATACAAAAATAATGCCGGACGGGATAAAGAAAAGTGACAATGCGGCGTCATCGTCGATGGCCGGATTTGCTGCGAGTCATTATGAGATCAAAATAATAATAATGTAATATTGTGAGTTCTGACAACTGTCATTATGCTTTGATAATGACAGTTGTCAGAATGTCGATGAATAAAGTTAGTTGTCATTCTGCATTCCTAAGATGTAGTTTTATTTCCATATATCTCCCGATACAACACTATAGATACGATACTAATATATATTATAAAGTTAAGAATACGATACGATCACTATAAAATAATTTTTAATTTAGTTTTTTTTTACTTTATTTTAAGATTTTTTCAAAAAAGAAATCTTGCCACAATAAGGGTTAAAGGTAAACCGTACATTGGTTCGCGTCGGACGCACCGTACGCACAGATTAAACGGAATTACTTAATGCGCTACGGATTATACAAAGCAAACTAAATCTACGGAACCGAGATTCTAACCCAAAACTAGATACATTTTGAAGATTCGACATTACGTATCTATTCCCACCAAACAGTTTTATTTTAGTGATTTTTCTATTTCTACTACGGCGTTTAACGTGTTCTGCGTCTAAGAAATTCAAAGATATGTGTGAAGTCAACCAACCTGCAATTGGCCAACGTTGACTATGGCCTAGTCACCCCTAACTTAGGGTAGGCTCCGAGCCCCTCGGTGGGGACGTATAGTGTGCTGATGATGATGATGTTTAACAAGTTAAGGTACATACATGATGTTATTTTTCATAGCGAAGTTACCACCAGAGGGCTGCCATTTCATAAAGCGCTTACATTGCTTTATAAAGAAGTTTCAAACTCTCAAAAGTAAAATAGCTGACTTCCGAAGTTCTTGATCGAATATTACATTGCCGGTTGACAAGTAAATTGCATTTCTTTAAAATGCCTTCAAATATTTTTCTTTATTTCAAAATTTTAATGATATCTGAATAATATATTTGCATAGCCGAGAATGAAGAGGTTTCAATTTATTGTAAAACCTTCATATTTCTTGCAATTAAACATGCGATAAAATACAATCGCATACATGTTCCAGTTTTCAGCATCAGTGACTCAGGGGTTAAGCACTTGACTTGTAATCTACAGGTCTTGAATTCGAATCCTGCCATGTACCAATGTATTTTTCGATTTAAATTTACTTTTTATTATTTACTGTCCTTACGGTGAGGGAAAACATCGTGATGCAACCTGCACATATCTGCGAATAAAATCAAAGATATGTATGATGTCAACCAACCTGCACTAGGCCGATGTGGTTGACTATGGCCTAATCACCCCTAACTTAGGATAGGCTTGGTAGGGTATAGTAAGCTGATGATGATGAATCTTCAAAATGGCTGACTTGATTTAGACGAGACTCTCACTAGAAGGTAGTTAATATGTGGGTAGCAAACTGAACTAAACAATTTAACATGCAGTGAGAATGTGGAGAATGTGGGTAGTGGTCGCCGAGTCAGAAAAAAGGTAGACCGATATTGTATTTAACATTATTCATACTAACGCACTACATCAGTCAACCCGTGATCATGGCGCATGCAAGTGTGCCAAAATATCCGGAGTTCCAACTTAATCGTGGTAAGAATCTCTTTAAAAAAACCACGTTTAAAGTAATATAACTAACTTAAGTTACTTTTTTAATTACGCGTAATAAAGTTGCGAGCAATATCTAGTACTAAATGAGGGAGACCACTAAAATTGTGACTGGATAGAACACTTATCTTAGTGGCGTGGCTATTATGACTCCAACTATATCAGTTCGAGTTAATAATTGCATAGATTTTAATCAATGCAAATGTAATTAAAGTTTTAATTAAAGTTGAAGTTTGTTTGCGACAGGAAGTAAATAACTATTGTTATAAAAAGTATGCAAAGAAAGCTGGGTCAGAAGTTCAGTGCAAGATTTTCTTTATACTGGCTACCGTCCGTTAGCGCGAAATTAAATAAGACATAAGTAGTTACCTATGTGTTCTTCCAGACTATGTTCTACGTCCATGCCAAATTTCATCGTAATCTGTTGAGCGGTTCTGGACATATCTTCAAACAAACATCCATCCGTCCATCCATCCATCTAAATATTCGTATTTATAACAAGTTGTCGACCGCGACTCCGTCCGCACGGAATTTAAAAAAAACATAATAAATAGCCTATGTGTTCTTCCAGATTATGTTCTAATCAATCCAAATTTCATCGAGATCCATGAAGCCGTTCTGGAGATAACTCCAAACAAACATCCATCCATCAAAATATTCACATTTATAACATTAGTAACAATTTTTTGTCTTCGAAATAAATTACTTTTTTTTTCGAAGTAATTCAGTTGCTTTTTTCATTTTGTATGCTTAATATGTTCGTGTTAAAGGCAATAAATGTCGGATATTCGAAAACATACGAAAGCTGTTATCATATTAAACTTTTCTTTCCTTAGATTCGTATCGATATATCCAAAGCAACGTAAATACGCTTCAAACGATTTAGAATCCTTTACTTCGCTGTTTTATTTCGTTTGGTATTTTTGATAAGACCCGTATAAGTAAGAAATGTTTATAAAAATGTATGCTATATTATTTCTTTAAGTCTTTCATTGGCTTATTACCTTACTAATGGTGTAAATGCAAATGTTTAGATAGATGGATGTTTGTTAAAAGGTGTCTCTAGTTTGCATGGATTTCGCTGATGTGGCGTATATGTAGAGTATAGTCTGGAAGAACACAGGCTACTAATTAAGTTTTTTTTCAATTCCGCGCGGATGGTCCCGCGGGCAACAGCTAGTAGGATTATAATCATCTTACTAATGCCATAAATGTAAGTCATGGATTAATGGACGGATGGTTATTAGAAGGCATCTTTAGAACGGCTAATCGGGAAATCGCTGAAATAGCGAAGTGAACGTTGCACATAGACATACGCAATTCCATATGCGTTGCCTACCTTTAACGACGGAGGTTAGGATGCACAAAAAGAAAATATATTGCCTTTCCATGCATCTTCTCTACCGGAAAGTCCACTTTCACTTCCCAACCATTCCTCAAAAGAAAAAGGGTGGGAAGGGAAAGAGGACTAAATTAGGCTTCCGGGACGCACACTCATCAGACTGTACGCGGAATTGCTTCCATTTGACGCCTGTCTTCTGTGTGGTCGTGGTATTTCACCGGGCGAGCCGGGACAATACGTGCGAAGATGTTAAAGCGGGCTCTACCACTGTTATCTCTAATGTATCTATGTATCTGCCATAAATGTGGAACATAGTCTGGAAGAACACATAGGCTACTAATTAAGTTTTTTTTTTAATCCCCTGCCGGCTGATTCAATAATATTACTAAGATTTATGAATGATGCATAATTTATAGTTTTCGCTCGCTGGTGCAGCGCGTATTTGTTAGCTTCAAAAGTAAAACGAACCTGGCAAATAAAATAAATCACCCACACACGAACTTTTCAATCTTCCAGCAAAACGCTTTGAAATATTACATCGTATATTTGGAAAAACTGCAACCAGAAACTCTATTTTAACATTTCAAAGGAACACATTTGGACACAAATAGAAATTATTTTAATACTATATATAATTTTTTTTCAGACTTTTAAAAATTCTCCTAATTATAGGTTCAGGACTCCATTGCCACGTAAAGTAAATCATCTAATACATTATTATAATGTCAAAGAATTTTGCCAATCTTACTTATATTATAAATCCTGCCGCCGAGTTCCGTCATCGGACGACACGACAGACCGCCAGGTTCCATCTCCACCATCTCGATGGCTGGCTGTAAACAACCATGCGGTTTGCGCGAAACTTCCTACCTCGCTCAGCAGCGTTGTGGAATGGTCTATCCTGTGCGGTATTTCCCGCTATATAAACGCTGTATAAACCGCTACGACTTGGGGTCCTTCAAGAAGCGAGCTTATCACCACCTCAAAGGCCGGTAACGCATCTGCGGTTCCTCTGGTATTGCTGATGTCCATGGCCGTCGTTGAACATCTCAGTGTTCCCGCTGCTCGTTTGCCCCCTTCTGTTATAAAAAAAATGCGAATGTTTGGATGGATATTTGTTAGAAAGTATCTTCTGAACGGTTACATGAATCTCGCTGTTTGGCATAGATGATGAACATAATCTGGAAGAACACATAGGCTACTTAATTTATTTTCAGATCCGCACGGACGGAGTCGCGGGCGACAGCTAGTTCGTCTATGGAAAAAACAAGGATAATAAAGTAATTTTCTTTTTCACCATCTCAAAGGCTGGCAACGCATCTGTGGTTCCTCTGGTATTGCTGATGTCCATGGGCGTCGTTGAACATCTCGGTGTTCCCGCTGCTCGTTTGCCCCCTTCTGTTATAAAAAAAAAATTATGTGAATACATTATTCCTTCGACTGTCGAATTTCGTGTTTGCCTATCAAAATCAACATTTCTAAAAATACAGAAATCTGTTCGATAAGGTATATATTTACTTAGGATTTTAACCGCTTCGAGATTTTGTCCGTTTTAAAAGCAAATTACGATCGAGAGATTCAATATTAAATTGATATAAAGAAATTATTTAAACAATCGAATAAAGTACAATTAAAATCAATTATAAAATGAAGAAGTTTTATAAAAAGGAATAAATATTAATGGAAGTTCAATAAGATTGTTGGATATTATTCAGACGCTTGTCTTTTATTTAAAACGTACTAGCTGTCGCCAGCGACTCTGTCTGTGCAAAATAGAAAATTACTTAAGTAGATTATGTGTTCTTCCGGACTATGTTCTTCATCTATGTTAAATATCAACTATACCCATGCAGCCGTTCCTCAGATACCACCAAACATCCAAACATTCGCATTTATAATATTAGTAAGATTGTATGTACTTCCATGTTTCTTTGTCATGAAAGATGACAGTTGAAACCTGAAGTTAGGAAAGAAATTTGATATTTTATTCATATCTTTTTAAAGATAAAACGGAGAAAAAAAAGATAACGAAATAAATAAAAGATTAAATAATTCTATACACAATTGTTAGTACCCATGAGTAATTTTTTGAAGTTTCAACAACAATTTTTGATTACCTAATCAAAAACTAAACGTAAATTATCACGAACCATTTTGCTTGTCCTATTTGTGCTTTGATTAGTAATGTTAGGGATTAATAGACAAACAGATGACTGAATCTACATTTAAATTAAATCCTTTGGGTTGTTAATCCATGATTAAATCATTAAATTTAAGGCCGACCGTGTCTTACCTTCATAAAATTTTATAGCACGCACGCCAACGTTTTCGATTGCCAATGTCGAATGAAATTGCTAATTGGAATTTTAATGGGTTTCATTTCAGCTTTCTTTATTGTGAAAAATCCGTATAAAATGACGAATAAACTTGTTACGTCTTAAGAAATTTAACAAAAGCATTCAATATCCTTATGGAAAAAACACGCAGATTTAAAAGTATATTGCCTATTGACAACCATCACTAAAATTAAAATATATAACTAAAAATTTACGGTTTTCCCAATTTTTCGTGCAGAAATGTGACGATTGACTGAGTAAGTGAGCGACGGGCCGCGTCCGCGAAATAATACCAGTACCACTCATCCTGATGAAGGGCCCCCGATGGGCTCGGAACTAGTCGGTGCCGCCACCGGAAGAATATACGTTAGTGTTTAGCCGTGTTTATATATCAGTTTGGATAAATTATGGCTGAATTTTTGAAATGTAATTAAATTCTTATATAAAATCTGTAAACACTTATATAGTACCAATTAACACGGTGTACAATTATCGGATCAAGGTGACATGGCTCATTATTCCGCCTGTTTAAACCCTTATACGTGTTTGACTATTATTAACCAAGGTTTTTGACATTGAAAAAAAGATTTCCAATGCCGAAACAATGTTTTATCTTAGTCTTATGTAATACTAGCTTTCGCCTGCGACTCCGTCCGCGCGGAATTAAAAAAAAACTTAATAAGTAGCCTATGTGTTCTTCCAGACTATGTTCTATATCAGTGCCAAATATCAGCGGAGCCATGCAGAACCATTCCATCCATCTAAACATTCGCATTTATAATAAGAGTAAAATTATAAATGCGAACATTTGGCATAGATGTAAAAAATAGTCTGGAAGAGCACATAGGCTAATTAAGTTTTTTTTGAACCGCGCGGACGGTGCCGCTGGATACAGCTAGTCTTATCATAAAATATATTGCTATCACTAGTTTTTTAAAGCGACGGAGAGAGATGGCATTTGTTTTGTGTAGAGGTATGTAAACATATACTTAGGATTTTTATCTGTGTTGCCAAGTTTCGGTAATACACTAAAAGGCGAACAAAAGAAAATCGGGCTTACATTTCACCGGAGTTCTCTCTTTAAGTACTTACGTCACACTGTGACGTCACAACGCGCCGTGGCAATAAGTAATCGGCTTTATTCCGAGTATCATACAAGTATTCTTAACATAAATGAGCTTGTGTCAAAACTCTGTACATTATTCCAGTTAGCCGTATTGTTTTTATGACGCTTTTGAGATAATGATGTACGGTGGATATAAAAATAGTTTGTCATCTTAAATATGACATTTGTTTGTGCCTCTTTTGCGTAATAATAAACTTGGCAATGAATGCCGTGCATTTAATTTTGATAAGAAACTAAAAATAATTACACATAATGCATAAAACCATCCATATTGTAAATGACCGCATAAAGAGGTCCTTCTACTTCTCTCTCTTCGTAACAGAGATATAACACACAAAAAGAGAGACAGACAGAGAGAGAGAGAGAGAGAATGAGAATGAGAAAGATAGAGGAGATCATTTACATAAATTTATTCTTTGTGTCGTAGCGCATTAGGTTCAAAATTCAGTACACTCGTAGAAAGACTATTAAGCGAAGATAGCGCTATCCCGTACTTACGTTAAAGTTGGATATTACCAAAGTTGTCTGAGTTCGTAAACTTTGAACTCCACACCGCCCATTTCCAGTAAGCAGATTAGTGAATAGAACTCATCATTGGAAATTTTAACAACGTCTATATCTGAATTTGTTGACCAAGATATGACGAGAGTATAGCTATATTGTGACAAGAATCTTTAGTCATCTTGTAACTTATTGACTGCAGGGATCTAATGTATATTCATATATACTCATCAGTCCTACTAGACAATGTGCATTTGAATAGACGCGATTTCATAATGGAGTTTAAAAATGCATAGAAATGACACGTGACTTATTCAAGCTAAGTGTCTGTGGACATAGCACGAATGTTTGTGAAAAGCGCCATCGTATAGTTATCGACAATTTGTATTAAAAGTATAGCAAAAATCTCATAATCATTTTGATATAAATGACGATACGAAGGCAGTTTAACAGTGGTAGAGACCGCTTTAACATCTTCGCACGAATTGGCCCGGCTCGCCCGGTGCAATACCACGACCACACAGAAGACAGGCGTGAAGTGGAAGCAATTCCGCGTTTCTTCTGATGAGTGTGCGGAGGCCTAATTTAGTCCTCTTTCCCTTTCCACCCTTCTTCTTATAAGGAAGGGATGGGGAGTGGAAGTGGACTTTCGGGATGAGAGGATGTATGGAAAGGGAAAATATTTTCTTTCTGTGCATCATCTCCTCTGTCGATTAAAGGTAGGCAACGCATATGCAATTGCGTATGTCTATGTCCAACGGTCGCTTCGCTATTTCAGCGATTTCAGGTGGCCGCTCGCTCGTTTGCCACTTAATGATTTAAAAAAGGCACTTGTCGCAAATATTCGTGCTAGGTCCATAATTGTATACATTTTTGAACTTCGTTATTGAATCGCTTTGATAGTCTTAATCTAAAGGGACTGGTCAGATTAAGGCTATAAGTCTATTATGAAAACATCGAACTTAAATTGTAACGTTTCTTAAAAATTAAATTATGTTGTATATACATGATGTTTTCAAAATTACCGAAACACTTTTTGCACATCCTGTATTAAACATATTTTTCACAGTTATACATGCATAATAAATATGCTCCTATGTTTTGTACAAACAAAATTTGTTCTCTAATTACTAACCGAAGTTCTCCAGCGGTGTAAACTTTTAATGACTTTATTATACAATGTTTCGCATGGAAGCTTTCAATTTGTATGCTTCATTTTCTTTCTAAAAACATTACTGTAAAAACGTTAAATTTAGAAATTAATTACAGTTGTTAATCATGTCTTATGTCTATTAAAATGTTTAATTTAATTTTGTTTTAAGGAGAAAACAATCAACTAGCTGTCACTAGTGACTCCGTCTGCGTGGTATTAAAAACATAATTAGTACTCACTGACGTTTCGCTCCTATTGGTCAGAACTTAATGTTATATAGTCTAAAGCCTTCCTCTATAAATGGAGTATCCAACAAAAAAATAATTTTTCAAATCGGACCAATAGTTCCTGAGATAAGCACGTTCAGATTACAATTTTTTTTTTATGACACTCAGGGTAAGAATACGAATAGAATGACTCCACACTGTTGTAAATCGGTTCAGACGTTAAGGGTACACGAGGTCAAAAAGGAATTGACACATACATACAAATTTACATACATACAACATACGTCAGTCAATCAAAAGAGCTTTAAAATGAAAAATGCTGAAATAATTGTTTCATTTCATTCATTCATTGAGCACAAAAACCGAGCTGACGTGGAATACAAATTACTTTTATGAGTTACAAGTTAAAATTAATGTTGAAGTTCACGTGGCGATAGGATAACCAAAAATTGATAAAAAAAAATATTAGCTCACTTGTGTAAACGAAATAGTTTGGACAGTGTGTTGAAAACTAAATCTTGCTAATATTATAAATACGAATGTTTAGCAATCTAAACATTCGCACATCCATGTTTGTTGGAAAGCATCTCCAGGACAACTGAACAGATTCGGATGAAATTTGGCATAGACGTAGAACATAATCGGAAAGAACACAAATGTAGGTTATATTTAGTTTTTTTTTTTAATTCCATGTGAACGGAGTTGCGGGATACAGCTAGTAGACTTAATAAAGGTAAAATATATTTTAAATAGCATATTATAATTTCTAATTGGATGGATTTTAATTAAATTATTTCTTAATCGTTATAACGAATAAAATTTATGTGGGATGCGGGAAGAATTTCTCCATTCGTTAAAAAATATTTTAACTGTAGGCTAGATGTAAAATAATAATTTGCAATTGAATTTTTTTACACAGATTCAATCAACGAAATCGATCCGAGCTGCAAATTTCATGAAAGTATTCAAATTCAAAATTAAATATTGAAAAATCAGACAAAAATAATATATTTTATTACATTGCCGTCTCTTATAAGTGTAAAAAAGGGTATAAAATTTTTGTAGATAAAAAAAATAACTTTAAAACGAATTCAAAATTTTTATATTGAGCAAAATCGAGTTTTTGCGAGTCCTTAAAAAGTCCTGGTACACTGCTAAAGCAACGCTGAATTAATTCCTCGAAAATAGCTTATTTCATTTTTAACATAAAAAGGTTCTTGCATTTTCGGCAACTATTAAATAAATAGTCGACTCGATTCTGCCGAACATTTTTAACCAGTACACTAAAAGTGAAGCTTTTGAATTCTGTAAATCAATAAGCAAAATAATACATCATCAGCTCACTATACGTCCCCACCGAGGAGCTGGGAGCCTACCCAATGTAAAGGGTGGTTAGGTTAGGTCAACCACGCTGGCCAAGTGCAGGTTGATCGACTTCACAAATTTCTTCGAATTTCTTCTCAGATATGTGCAGGTTGCATCACGATGTTTTCCTTCACCGTAAGAAGATTTAGATTATAAGTTGTGTTGGTGATATCTTCAAACATTCTTTTTCTTCTTCTTGTGCCTCTTCAATCTTAAAGGTTAGCCGCTTGGAATATTTGGTTCTGTCAAGTGTAAACAGTTCCTCCGCTGACCTAATCACCGTCCACTCCCTAATATTACGTAGCCAGGACTTTTTCCTACGTCCAGCGCGTCTCTTGCTTTCAATCTTGCCCATCATTATCAGCTGAAGTAACTCATGCCGCAGTACATGGCCCAAGTATTCCACTTTATGCTTTTTGACGGTCAACATGAATTTTCGGCTCATAGCCACGAGCTGGAGCACCGTCTCGTTTCTAACTTTCTGCGTCCAGCTAATCCGGAGCATACGACGATTATACCACATTTCGAATACGAACACAATCTAAACATTCGCATTTATAATATTACTAGCTGTCGCCCGTGACTCCGTCCGCGCGTGATTAAAAATAGATGTTGGTTGATTCTCCGACCTACTCAATATGCTCACAAAATTTCCTGAGAGTCGGTCAAGCCGTTTCGGAGGAGTATGGGAACGAAAATTGTGACACGAGAATTTTATATATAAGATTTTTTATATGATAAGGTGGCAAACGAGCGAGCGGACACCTGAAATCGCTGAAATAGCGAAGTGACCGTTACCCATAGACATACGCAATTGCATATGCGTTGCCTACCTTTAATCGACGGAGGAGAGGATGCACAGAAAGAAAATATTTTCCCTTCCCATGCATCCTTTCATCCGGAAGGTCCACTTCCACTTCCCATCCTTTCCTTATAAGAAAAAGGGTGGGAAGGAAAAGAGGAGTAAATTAGGCCTCCGGGACGCACACTCATCAGACGAAACGCGGAATTGCTTCCACTTGACGCCTGTCTTCTGTGCGGTCGTGGTATTTCACCGGGCGAGCCGGGACAATACGTGCGAAGATGTTAAAGCGGGCTCTACCACTGTTAAATAAAAATGCATATGATAATTTAGAATGTTTTCATGTTTCAGCCTCCTATTATCTATGCGTTCGTCATAAAGTCCCAGCTTTGATGGAACTACATTGAAACTTTGTTCGCCTTTGATAATGTCCTATTCTACGATACCAACTTTTACTCAGTAACTGTGTATAGTTTAATTGAGTTTGTTGAAATGTTGAGACAGAAATATGCTTATGTTTAATACATCTCTATTTAAGAGGTCGTATTTATATTACTTCTTACTATTTAAAATTACTATCTATCACGATTCTTTCCTTCAGAAATTAAAAAAAAAAACCTAAGTATGTATGTGTTCTTCCAGACTGAGATCTACATCTATGTCAAATTTCAACGAGATCCATTCAGTTGATCTGGAGATACCTTCAAACATGCATCCATCTAAATATTCGCAATTATAATATTAGTAAGAAGTAAATGAGAATGTTTGGATGCATAGATGATTGTTAGGTATCTCTAGAACGGCTGCATGGATCTCGTTGAAATTTGGCATAGCTGTAGATCAGTCTGGAAGAAGACATTGGCTTCTAATTAAGTAATGGTATTATAAAGCGCGGATGGAGTCGGAGGCGTCAGCTAGTATATAAATGTTAAATATATACATCAGAACAAACCAATTTCTTAAAGCATCAACTGGAAACATATTAATTATGTTTGCAAATACATTTCGAGTGAAATCGTTTTCCTTAAATTTGTTTGAGCTTTGTATGCTTTCATTGTTAAATTGTTCACAAAAATAGCATTGTTCGTAATTTAGAAACATGTACGTCAGTTTGTCGAGAATATTTTCTTTTAATGAGACCAACCTTTGAAGTGTTTTGTTCGGCTACAGATGAGGTATGTTTAAATATAAATTTATAGAAGGAAAGGAAAAGTATATTTTATTTATAACAATTAATTATATTTTAGAAGCTTTACATTTCATATCATTAAATTAAATTTTATTCTATATTCAAGATTTAATGGTTTTATTAAATAAAATGTAAGAGATTTGTTTTTAATATTTGAGTGTTAATCATTTACCGTACCAAAAATAGGATCCACCGCGACTGTAGTGCCTCTGATGATAATGCCTAAATATTTGAGAACTCTTAAAGCGATCTTAATAGAGCCAGGAATTGGACAAATTTTAAGAGAACTAACCGTAACAAGAGCGTCTGTGACTTAGGAGGCAAGCATTTGACTTGTAATCTGCAGGTCCTGGGTTTTAAACCGTTTACTAAGTACATTTATACAACGTCAATATCATCATCATCATCATCAGCTCACTATACGTCCCCACCGAGGGGCTCGGAGCCTACCCTAAGTTAAGGGTGATTAGGCCATAGTCAACCACGCTGGCCAAGTGCGGGTTGGTTGACTTCAAACATATCTTTGAATTTCTTCTCAGATATGTGCAGGTTGCATCACGATGTTTTCCTTCACCGTAAGACGTCAATATATAATATTTATATTTAAAGATTTGTTTGAAGTCAACCATTTTTTTTTTCACAGGAGAATGCTTTATGCATACTCCGCGCCCCGGGGGGGACGCGGTAGTTATGTGGGATTCTCCTCCATAGCGGAGGCATACCCACTAAACCCCTCTGCTCCTCCAACGCATAGGGACGGGACCACGGGCACGCTTTCGCTCTCGTCCGCGGCCCCGTCTGCATGTTTGAAGTCAACCAACCCGCACTGGGCCAGTGTGATCAATTATGACATAGTCAACTAAGGATTGGCTCCGAGCCCGTCAGTGGGAACATATTGTGAGCTGTTGATGCTGAACCATAGCGCTTATTTTTGGTCAGATACCTTCGTGTGACTATATATATAAGAACGCAAATAAATGTCAACAATTTTATGCACCAAAGAGGAATAGCGTAGAAGTTTCTCATTTAACATTGCTGCAGTATCGAGACGAGGTTAAAACTTATATTCGACTTTACCGTCCCGTTCTTGTTAAGAAACTTCAAACTCTATTGAAGACTGTACCCGAGAGGTTGGATTGTAAGAATTAAACAAATAAAAAGTCTTAACCTTTCACAACTTTTCACTATAGATAGAAAGCTATGAGAAATAATTAATCAGCCAGTAGCATCACGTATGACAACCTTATGTAATCTTCCAATTCATATACTCTTATTACATAAACCATTTACTTTCAATAGTCAAGTAGTACTAATCCTTTAAAAGACAACATAATTATCATCTACATGCTCCTTTTTTATTATATTTTTATTCATTTTGGGCATCACTAGTTATTAAATTTTATAGTTTGACGATTATCCATTCTTTATGGGACACCCTGTATGACAAATATCTCTCACGGATTCAACATTTGACTTCTTATTTGATTTCCTTGAAACACTTGTTATTCTTTTCTCCCGTGAAACATCTCGGGTGAACAAGTAATGTCACGTCTTACTGTCGGCTAATTGCTTAATATTTATAGTGGTAATTTTACTAGCAAAGAAAGTAAATAACCATGTTTATTATACGACCGTATTGTTCTAGAAAAGTATATTTATATAGTGGTTGACGCTATCAACAATATTATCTATTGCACGAAGCCGGCTCACATAGTGCAATACAACGCGCAAGAGACAGGAGTGAAGTGTTCCAATTCCGTGATTATGCGTACTGAAGAATGTACTCCTCTTTCCCTACTCACCCTTTTCTTAAAAGAAAGAATAGAAGAAGAGATATTGATGAAGATGATGAATGACATAGGAAGGTGAAATATTTTATTTCTGTGCGTTCAAACCTCTGTTGATTAAAGATGGGTAATGCTTCTACGATTGCGGATGCCTAAAGGTAACTGTCACTTTATTATTTGAGCGAATTCAGTTGGCTGCTAGCTCATTTACTAAACAAAAATATTATATAATTAAATGAAGATTAACGTGCCATATCTGTATGTAAGCTATTTAAAGTAAGCTGTTTACTTTGCAGCTAAAGTTGTGTAGAACGGCCTTAATTACCAATTTCCTTTAACGCAGCGTTCTGGTTGTTGCAACTTGAAAAGCTTTGAGAGTTTCTAACTGTATTAAGCGAGGCTATCTGGCCTGTTATCATTTGTTTATTATAAAGTAATAATATTACATTTTAATTAAAGCTTAATATAGTTTTTATTGTTTTAGATATTACTAGCTGTCGCCCGCGACTCCGTCCGCGCGTGATTATAAATAGATGTTGGCCGATTCTCGGAGCTACTCAATATGCTCACAAAATTTATGAGAATCGGTCAAGCCGTTTCGGAGGAGTATGGGAACGAAAATTGTGACACGAGAATTTTATACATAAGGTTGGTTAGAATCATTTTTGCGCGAATGGCGCGCGTGACGCGCTCCTGTTGCTACGTCAGTGTGAAACTACGTTAGTGAGGTGACACAAGCATCGATATTATAATAAGACTAGTGTTGTACCAGTACACCGGTAAGTGTCGGATTTTCTTCCTAACAATTGGTAGGTTAAAAAGATGGAATTGAGATAATTAAATAAAACAAGATTTATAAATAATATATTATAAAAACCTAATTTAAAAATATGATATAAAAATTTAGTCTATGTTACTCAGCGATAATGTAGCTTCCTATTAGAAAAATAATTTTTGAAATAGCTTTATTTTTTACATTTAAAAATAAATAAACATAAGAAAATAACCGAAGTTAAAGTTGAAGATTTCACGAAATACGATTTTTCGGTTACAAACACTCCAATTTCATTAATTATATAGATAAAAGAATTTTCAAAAAGAAAAACAACAATTCAACAAAAACTCTCAGTCAAATATCATATATTTGATTATTCAAAGAATAACTTTTGTATAACAAAATCTTTAATCTTAGCAATATTACCTGTCCTCTTGATATTTTTATTACGTTTCAAAACTTTTTTCTCGCAATAAAAATTACAACACGAAATCCCCCATTGATATTACGAAATAAATCTTTATATATAATTCTTCTGTGAGTGCATGTCACTGAACTTCTCTCAAACGACTGGACCGATTTTGATGATTTTTTTTGTGTTTGTTCAAGGGGATCTGGGGATGGTTTAGATTCACAATTTTCATCAAATATTAACTTCATATTAATTTATTCAAATTAAAGACGTGTAGACAGGACAACGTCTGTCGGGTCCGCTAGTAATATTATAAAGATATACACGTTTAATTTAAATATATCTTTTCGAAGTGTTTTTGAAGAAAGTTGAAAGAAAAAAGTACAAAAGATTGATTCGAAGAAACAAATTTCTTACAAATGTCAAACTGCCATTCACTGCTGTAGAAATTGTTCTCTTAAAACTAATTTGATTTATATCGTTTCTTACTGCGGTTTTTAGTCTTGAAACTCATGTATAGAAATATATTGCCTTCTCTTACAATCCCTTTGAAAAAACAAAGACGACAATAATTTATTATTACATAATTAAGAATTTACTTGTTAATATCATTCTTTTGTTTTAAGACGCATCATAAATATCTATCGGTGGCAGAAATCAACGTATTTTGTCTTAGATAACTTTTGCCCGTGACTCCGTCCGCGTGAAATAAAAAAAAAAATAGTAGCCTACGTAGGATACATTCAGATCCAGAGTATGTTCTACATCTATGTCTTTCTGCAACCGTGTAGCCGTTCTAGACTAACAATCTATCAAACATCTACGCATCTAAACATTCGCATTTATAATATTAGTAAGAAGTAAGATAGTGAAGTATATAATAGTATGTATTAAGTATATTATGTGTTATATTCATTAGGTATTACTAACACCTTTGTAAGTAAAGTTCATACACGTGTCATATAAAGTCCTAAATAAACGTTTGAATACCTCTAAAGTTTTCTCATTTAGTTTCAATGTTTGATTAATTAATGTATTTAGTGTGTTAACTGTCCCGGAAGTTGGTGTTAGATTGTTGAAAATAAGAGAGCGCCGGTGGCTCAAGGGTTTCAACCCCTGACTTGTAACCTTCAGATCCTGGGTTAGAATCCCGCCATGTACCAATGTGTTTTTCGATTTCCGATTTACATACGTATATTTATCCGACGTTCTTACGGTGAAGGAAAACAACGTGATGCGACCTGCCCATATCTGAGAAGAAATTCAAAGGTATGTGTGAAGTCAACCAACCCGCAATCAGCGTTGTTGATTAAGGCCTAATCGCCCTGAACTTAGCGGATAATATATGCCGTAAAGTCCTAGAGTGACGGCCGACACAGGTCTACGCAGCGTAGGTAAGCCTCCCTCAAGCTGGACCAATGACCTGGTCAAGGTTGCGGGAGTGCATTGGACCGGCATTGTGGCAATCAATGGGAGAGGTCTACGTTCAGCAGTGGACGAATCCATTCTGACAATAATGATGATCATGAATATAAACTTTATTATTAGAATAGTAGAGGAAGACCGAATAGATTCATATAAACGATTGCAAGTGAACACGCTAAAGCAAAGCTTCAATAGACAACCGCGTTGTGGAATAGTTTGTACTCGGCGGTATTTCTAAACCTCTACGACTTGGGTCCTTCAAGAAACGAACGTATCACCATCTCAAAGGCCGGCAACGCATCTGCGGTTCCTCTGGTATTGCAGATGTCCGCGTGTTCCCGCTGCTCGTTTGCCCCCTTATTTTATAAAAAAAGACAAAGGCCCTTCGTACACATGTCTAGTCTAGTTTAAAGAAAATGAAATACTTAAAATAAGCAATAGAGATGTTCATTACAATAAAGTTTTATTCTAGTAAAGGGTAATTGCCTAAGGGCATTGTATGATCGAAGCAATCCTAAGCAAATAACTATGTAAATCAACTCTCCATTATATCAATAAAAATCCTTTTATTTTTGACTATATCGTTAACTCAATATACGTTTCAGTAAAATGATATTCGGCTAAGGAGCATCGGAACAGAATTTTTAATCTTATTTTAGAAATTTGATCGACACCGATGTTCATCTTTACTTTTCGTACATTTACACATTACACTAATGCAACTTTAGTTAAGGAATAGAAAGTATGTTAACTTATTATAGATATGGCTCAAACTAACCAGTAGTCACCAATGTCCTAAGCTATGAAGATAGTTATGGTAATACTAGCGGTCGCCCGCGACTTTATCAGCGAAGACAAAAAGTAACCTATAATTATGAACATGTACGTCAGCTACCTTTTCGGAGATTACTCGTAATTACGCATATTCACGGACACGTAGACAGACAGACAGAAATTTTAATTACTGTATTTTTCGATATTACACAGAGACGATCCATTTTTATATAGATAGATAGGTCTGTATATATCTATAGTCAAGTCATAACCATAAAAATAAATTCATTTTCGCCTTATTCATATCTCAAATAACGTTTCTCTTGATGTAATTGAACATTAAGTTCGCAACAGAAGCTCGTATTGCTCGTTTGGATTTATTTTATGATTGTAACGAATGTCCGGAGCAATAACAGTTTAAATTTTAATAAAAATGTACACTTCAATGCTTTTTATTTATATACTTTTACATGAAATATATTATTAAAAACAATATGACTGTCCCCTATAACATTAACAGTGAATGTCTGTGGTCAAAATCCCTAATTAAAACGCATTATATATTTTATCAAAGATATAACAGGAATGAGAATAAGTTTTATATAAAGAGAAAAGATTTTGGTATCAGAAACCCATGGTTAATTCACTAACCAACCACTCTTACAGTCAAGCTATTGAGCTGGTGTTATACGAAAACTTATGTACACACACGCGAAAACCATTGTGTGTACAGGTAAAGGAAACTCACATCTAAGTTTTCATTGATTTCATTGTTTCTAAAGTCTTAATATTTTGTCTATACTAAAGAAAATATAATAGAAATTTCTATTAAAAAATATTTGATTTAAATGATTCACGTTCCTCATGTACAGTCAGCTGAACATATGTATTATCGCATTTTGCTATGGTTATATCAAAATATACAGTCAGCTGAACAAATATGTATACATCTACAAAGTTTTACAAACTTGTATACGCCATGGGTTTCAAAAAATATGTATGGATTTATCTGTCCTTATATTCGTACTTCCAAGTATATGGCATGAGTACCTATTGATAAAGACGTGTTTACTTGTAACCAAAAGCAAGTTTCTGAAGGTTATGTAAATGTTTTCATATTTATGCAGCTGACTGTACATTTTTATGTAGGCGTAGCAATATTGTGTAATAAATGGCAGTACTTTGAGACCGCAACTACTGATTAATGTCATCACATAAGCGTAACATACAATATCTCGCAAAGTGATATTGCTCCGGTTATAAACGACTATATGGAGATTAACCGCATTTACATAAATACTGCCAGATATGTCAGATAGCAAGACGCAATACGAAGTGGAGATGCTTGATGATTGAGCAATCTAAAGCTGGGTACACACTTAATTATATGCTCAATTCGTTCGAGACCAAATACAAATGTGTGTAGTATATATTTAGCGTTAAAAATTAACGATCTTTTTAATGAAAACAGATTTAAATCTTGACTATTTAAGGTAACATATGTGTTTGCTTTAGACATATGCTGTAATTTCCAGTATTTATAAAAATCCCACGCAAATTCCCACAAATGTCGAATCAAACACCACCCGCAGACATCCGCAAATGCAGATGCGTTGCCCACCTTTATATTCAACGGAAAAGGGGACGCAAAGAAAAAGAGTATCACCTTCCTAAGCGTCACCTCCTCCTTAAACCACCTACATCCAATCCTTTCCTTATAAGAAATGACATAAAAAAATATTTCTAATTTAAACATTTGAATGTTAACTCCAACGATAATCGTTTTATCAAATATTAAATCTATAAATTAGGTTAACAATGTTACTTTCAATTAAAATAAAACACGTAAATTACATTTGCGTGCGTTGAATAGAGTCATGGTAGAAAGGAAAATGTTCATTAAAACGGCGACCGTGGTCGGAAGTGACTCGGCTGTTGCGGTCACAAATTGCTTCAATTGTTTGCGAAAAGATAATTGTATTCAACAAAGAACTACAATTTAAACGTTTGAACAGTTACAAATATGTTGTACCCCGATTTTGAACTTAATAATAAAAGACTCGCCAAGATTTTTTTTATGATTTTATTTTTCAGGACATGTCAAAAAAACGTCAAAAGGTAATAGCATTTTTTCAATCAATGCTCTGCCCTTTTTTTTCTATAATAAGTCACTTCAACACAGAAAGGGGAGATAATAAAATAGGTATTCGCTTTTTTTTTTAGTTGTTGGGCAAATTTGAGTTTAGATAAATATTTTAAATTTACTCCGAGCATTACAAACCAAGACACCACTGTCTTTTGAGGTTGAAACATGAGTTAGTAATGCGACCACTAAATTCCAAGACAGTTTGTGACCCAACAGGGTAAAACATACAATTTCAGACCACTAAGTTTAAATTGTAATATAGGGTAAGGGTTGGAATTTTCCGTGAACAATTATTTAGAAACAACAAGAAATAAATCTAAGGATTATACGAAATATCATATATTATATAAGTAACTAGAAATCTTCTTAATATGCGTAAACTTATATATATATATCATAATGTGGCAAACGAGTGAGCGGCCACCTAAAATCGCTGAAATAGCGAAGTGACCGTTGCCCAGACATACGCGATTGCATATGCGTTGCCTACCTTTAATCGACGGAGGAGAGGATGCACAGTAAGTAAATATTTTCTCTTCCCATGCATCCTCTCATGAAGATGTTAAAGCGGGCTCTACCACTGTTAAACTACAACAGCTTTTCGTTAAAATTTCACTTCAAGGATTATTGGCATTAGATTTATTTGGAGCTAACTGTCTAGTCTTCAACATTCTTATAGGATTACTAGCGGACCCGACAGACGTTGTCCTGTCTACACGTCTTTAATTCGAATATTATTTAAAATTTGACACTGCGATGGTAGCGCCGTCTGTCGGATCCAATGTAAAACATTCCAAAATCAACAACTACTAATAAATTAAAAATTAATTAAAAAAACAGTGTCCAGTTGAACACACACAAAAAATTTCATCAAAATCGGACCAGTCGTTTGAGAGAAGTTCAGTGACATACACACTCACAGAAGAATTATATATATAAAGATGGTTTATTCGGTTTTTTAAAATAAATTACGATTAAACGTAATGTAAAATCAATACCTAATAAATGGAATGTTTTACAGGGAATAAGAGGGGTGAGAATATTATTTACATGAATACATAGACATAATAAAGAGAAAATTCCTTGTAACATATTGCGTAACAGAATAGAAAAAAAACGATCAAAGCAATCTTTGAAATAAACCGATGAAATATTAAGAAATATATAAATAGTTTGATGAATACATCGAGAACTCCAACGAAAAACGTCTTAGCTCGTTTTTTTTTTAAAAAAAGGTTATTTTAAAATATCTAATAATATATTTAGAGACGTACTATTTTTTCTAATAACCAATTGTAATATTTTTCCAATATGTGTTACCTACTGTTACATGAAATAAATAAATAAATAAAAAATAAAAAAGTTTTTTATTTCGATTTCATCAATGTCGGTATATTTTGTTTAATTAATTTTAAATTTGTTCTTTTCATAAAATTTGATATGATTTTAATATAAGAACATGTCCTTTAAGTATACTACAACAGGTATTATAAAATTTTTTTTTTTGAGTTACGTTGATATTCATAGGATCCGTATTCATGTAACATCAAAATCTTTTGTATGTACAATGCAAACATTTTTCTTTGTAAACAAGCCGAGCTCGTGGCCCTTTGAACTGTTCATATTACCCGGACTCTTACGTCGAATATGAACGGACATAAAAGGTTTAATATCGAAAATTTTGTGTGTTCTTCTATTTTCAATTTATTTGAAATGATATACGCTTAGATTTAATATATATTAAAATAACATTTGGATATGAATTTTTAATGTAAACATATCCATTCGCTTTGAAAAGAAATTGCTTAATTTAGCGAAAATAATTAGAGTTCGTTTTAAAAAATGTATTTTATCAATTGATACGTCATGTAATCTTACTTATATTATAAATACGAATGTTTGGATGAATATGTCTTAGAAGGTATCACCAAAACGGCAGCATGTATCTCGCTGAAATTCAGCACAGTTGTAGAAAATAGTCTGGAGGAGCACATAGGATACTTTCTATTTCCGCGTGGAAGAAGTCGCGGGTGATAGCTAGTGTTATATATTCAGGATTATCAATATTTCTATCCTATCCTTATCTGACTCACGTAGAGTAACCGCGCTAGGTTTGTTCCCTCGGATCAATTTTGTCGGTATTTCAGTATTTTACCTCTTTCTATATAGTATTTATCTTGATATAAATTTCCTATTCAATACATGCAAAAGTTATAAACGTGCTATGAAATATATCTGTTAAGGTAAATTGAGGCCACACAAAGTTTTTAGTTGCTAATGGGCTTGCGTCAGCTTTATCGGGAAATTGCGTTATTGAAAACAGATTTTCATCAAAGTTATTTTGTACGGGATTACTGTCATCGTTGCGGGAATCAACGACAAAGCCTTTGTTTAAAGGCGTTTGTATACATTTAAAGTTGTATACATTTTTGTACATAGTTTAAATACATTTAGAGTTGTGTACGATTTTTCAAAGATAATCGGAAGTGAAATCTTAGATCAGGTGTGACTAGGCCATAGTCAACCACGGTGACCCAGTGAGGGTCGGTTGACTTCGTACATATCATTTTATTCCCCGATAAATGCAGATCGCAACATGAGGTTTTTAAACGTCAAAAAACATTGGTACATGGTGGTATTCGAACCCAGGATGTGCAGATTACAAGTCAAATGCTTAATCCCTGAGCCGACGCTCTACTATGGTACGACTCACATTAATCGCACAAAAATAATGCATAGAATTTACTAATAATATATTTATTTAACGAAAAATTGTTTTCCTTTTCCTGCCAAGTTTATGTTATAAAAGATTTAATTTCGGAGGATTAATTTAGTCCTCTTTCTCTTCCCACCTTTTTTCTTATAAGGAAAGGATGGGAAGTGGAAGTGAACTTTCCGGATGAGAGGAAGCATGAAAAGGGAAAAAAATTATTTCTGTGCATCCTCTCCTCCGCCGATTAAAGGTAGGCAACGCATATGCAATTGCATATGTCTATGGCCAACGGTAACTTTGCTATTTCAGCGATTTCAGGTGGCCGCTCGCTCGTTTGCCACCTTATAAAATAAAAAAATACAATTATTAAGAACTCACTGTATAAAATCTATCTAGTTTAAGTTACACAAAGGCTATATAGAAGTAAGGTAACAACGAAAACTATAATCGTATTAGTCGGGAGAAAAATGTAGTTTAATAAAATTTGAATTTTGAATAGCTTTCGCTCGGGATTCCGTCCACACAGCATTAAAAAAACATTTTAAATTTCCTATATGTTCATTTTACAGACTGTCTTCTATATGTATGCTAAATTTCATCGAGATCCATACAACCGTTCTGGAGATCTAACAAATATCCATCCAAACATTCGCATTTATAATATTAGTAAAATTAATCTTTTGTGATAGTCAAATTAACTCAAAAACAATTTTTACATATGTTTCTAACCAATCATCATCATCAGCTCACTATACGTCCCCACAGAGCTCGGAGCCTACCCTAAGTTAAGGGTGATTAGGCCATAGTCAACCACGCTGGTCAATTTTCTAACCAATACGCTCAACTAAAATCCGTTAAACTTGTAGCTTTACAATACAATATAAGTAATATCTCACAAAGTATGAAGATTTCACATTTACATGACAACAAACGAAAAATGTCGACAAGTTGTGAGCAGCGCTTTTAAGAGCGGCATTATGTTCAGACTACATAAAGCTGATTTATGAAATCTTTTATTCATAAACGTGATTTGCACCGCATACGTTTGTGAAAATACTTCGCCAGTGCTGATTTAATTTTACCTAAATTAAAAATATATAATTCCGTATAAAAACAAATGCAATCGACGAAATTAATTTTAAATTTGGTCTTATTCTTTATCGATTACTATTTTACTAATATTATAAATGCGAATGTTTAGACGGATGTTAGAGGGCGTCGGTGACTCAGGGGTGACCCTTGACTTGCAATCTGAAGGTCCTGGGTTCGAATCCCGCCATGTGCCAATGTGTTCGATTTCCGATTTGCATATGTACATTTATCCGACGTTCTTAAGGTGACGGAAAACATCGTGATGCAACTTGCACATATCTGAGAAGAAATTCAAAAATATGTGTGAAGTCAACCAACCTGCACTGGGCCAGCGTGGTTGACTATGGCCTAATCACCCTTAACTTAGGGAAGGCTCCGAGCTCCTCGGTGGGGACGTATAGTGAGCTGGTGATGATGATGAGACGGATGTTTCACTGCAAGTCAACCCACTTTGGGTCGTTTCGCTAGCGGAGTAAGTAAGAAAGGTTAGTCATAATGACTACAGTACTCTTCCACAGTCCATGAACTTATATAATTATAAAAGGCTACGGTTTAGAAGTCAGCGTATCTATTGTTCTCCGTTTCGACCGTGAACCTTGACCTTGAAGAATTCAAGCTCTAATTAGCTGTTTTTATTTGCTATGTATGTGAATTTGTCAGTGTTCAGTTGTTGTTGTAAGTGCAAGTTTATAAACAAATAAAAAGGAATTTTGAAAACTATAAATTAATTCACTCTTCTTATTATGTTAATAATTTATTTTGTTAATACTCTATAGGAGTTGAATAATTTAACCCCAACTATACTCCGAAATTTATTATTAATAATTTGGAATCTTACTAATATTATAAATGTGATAATTTAGATGGATGGATAGACGGATGTTAGAAGGTTTTTTTTATAGGAGAAGGGGGCAAACGAGCGACGAATCGCCCTATATTATTTGATCCGACGCCCATGGACATCTGTAACGCCAGAGGAACCGCAGATGCGTTGCCGGCCGTTAAGGAACGTGTACGCTCTTTTCTTGAAGGCCCCTAAGTCGTAACTGTTTGGAAATACCGCTGAGGACAGTGTGTTCCACAACGTGGCTGTGTGAGATAAAAAGTTACGCGGTATCTCCAGAACGGCTGCATTGATCTTGATGAAATGTTTTAGATGTAGAACATAGCGTAGAAGAACACGTAAGATTATAATAATAATAATTTTATTTTAATTCCAAGGGGACGGAGTTGCGAGCGACAGTTAGTTATTTATAAAGTTTGAGAAATATGATTGTCATTTTTTTTTCATTAATAGTTGAATTTAATTAAAAAATGTATGTATGTGTAATCTGAATTTAATATAGAACAGTGGTAGAGCCCGCTTTAACATCTTCGCACGTATTGTCTCGGCTCGCCCGGTGAAATACCACGACCACACAGAAGACAGGCGTCAAGTGGAAGCAATTCCGTGTTTCGTCTGATGAGTGTGCGTCTCGGAGGCCTAATTTAGTCCTCTTTCCCTTCCCATCCTTTTCTTTATAAGGAAAGAATGGGAAGTGGAAGTGGACTTTCCGGATGAGAGGATGCATGGAAAGGGAATATATTTTCTTTCTGTGCATCGATTTAAGGTAGGCAACGCATATGCGGTTACGTATGTCTATGGGCAACGGTCACTTCGCTATTACAGCGATTTCAGATGGCCGCTCGCTCGTTTGCTACCTTTTGATATAAAAAAAAGCTTTAATTATTTTATTTCTAGAATTCTTAATATAATTAACATATTTTCTTGCTTCGTACGACACTAAAATTAAAGAGACAATCTAATTATGTCACAGTAATTACTCTTGACATGATTTTAAGCTAACGTTAAATGTAAATTAAAAAAATTATCATCTAATAGTATAAGTACATTTAACGTTTAGTGTTCCGTTATTACAAAATGCCAAAAAAAAAAGTGAATTTCTGAGGCCAAAATCTCCGTTTAAAACATATTAGCTGTCGCCCCCGACTCTCTCTGCGGGGAATTTAAAACTTATTTAGTAGCCTATGTGTTCCTCTACACTATGTTCTACATCTATTCTAAATATCAGCGAGATCCATGCAGCTGTTCTGGAGATATCTTATATACATCCAAACATTCCCATTTATAATATTAGTAAGAAGTAAGATTAGATGTATACTACGGCAGAATAACTTTAACAACACAAAGAAACAACATTTTTTAATACAAATAATTGTTTTTTTAATTTCTCCTCCACACGAACGAAGTAGCCAGCGCCATCTAGTTACATGACAATATTTATAAGCGTTTATGGACAATGATACTATTTGTGCCGTTTATTTAAGTCCCTTTTACTATTCCGGCCCTGTACAGATATGTTTAATCTTAAACGTGACTAGAAATAATAATATGATCCTTAATAATTGACGATAAAGATACAATTTAATAATAAAATAAGGCATTTAAAATTAGTAGAAGCAACTGCCCAATTCTACTAATAAAATGATTAACGTATGTATATAGTTATTTGCAATCTGATCTTCTTCAACCTGCCCTTATCCCTACGGAGAGTCGGCACAGTATGTACTACTCCATACATCTTCCATCATCAGCTCACTATACGTCCCCACCGAGGGGCTCGGAGCCTACCCTGAGTAAAGAGTGATTAGGTCAACCACGCTGGCCAAGTGCGGGTTGGTTGACTTCACACATATCTTTGAATTTCTTCTCAGACATGTGCAGTTTGTATCACGATGTTTTTCTTCACTGTAAGAACATCGGATAAATGTACACAAAACACATTCGTACATGGCGGGATTCTAACCTAGGACCTGCAGATTGCAATTCAAGTGCTTGACCCTGAGCCACCGACGCTCTTAGCATTACATTGTTTTAGGCATATTTCTAGTAGTAAGTTCTAGGTAGGTTTCTAAGACCAAATTTTCCGTTTAAAATATATTGCTATCTCTGTTTTGTCAAAGATAATGACAGGGATGACGATATGATTTTATACGATACATTTTTGGTAATATATTACCATTAGTTTAGATCTTTAGTAATATATATATATAAACTACCTCCTCACCAATTACACAAAAGAACAATAGGTGTTTTAGATCTTTAGTAATATATATATATATATATATATATAATAATTATAATTGGTGAGGAGGTAGCTTAGAGCCAGGAGACGGACATAGGATACTATTTAGATTTTTTTTTCGAATTCATGCCTTGAAGAGCTGCCTTTTTATTTATAATAACTTACTAATATTATTATAGAACGGCTGAACGGATCTCGATTACATATAGCATACGTATAGAACATAGTCTGAAAGAACACATAGGTAACACCAATTAATTTTTTTTATATATCCACGCGGACGGAGTCGGGGGCGAGAGCTAGTTTATACTTTAAAACGCGTCAACAACGTTATCTTAAATCGTATACACGTGTATCGTAAATTGTTAAAGCACTTAATACTAGCAGATAGCTATCGTGCATTAAAACTTTCCATCGCAGTTTAAATTTAAAAGTTAAAGTTTAGATATAGCTTTACAGCTATTGATTGCTTACTGTTGTTAGTTTGTCCGCATTCTAAAATAACTTTTATAATAAAACTGGACAATATTCACTAGATAAAAAAAAAAAACTATTGCTTGCTGTTACTTGTGACTTCGCTTGCTCTGTTCCGTATCATTTTTGTTCCAAATTTCATCTTAATCTATTGAACATTCTAGAATTATGTAGTTTTTTTATATCATAAGGTGGTAAACGAGCGAGCGGCCACCTGAAATCGCTGAAATAGCAAAGTGACTGTTGCCCATATAAATACGCAATTGCATATGCGTTGTCTACCTTTAATCGATGGAGGAGAGGATGCACCGAAAGAAAATATTTTCCATTCCCATGCATCCTCTCTTCCGGAAAGTCCACTTCTACTTTCCATCCTTTCCTTGTAAGAAAAAAGGTGGGAAGGGAAAGAGGACTATATTAGGCCTCCACGCCTAGACTTCACGCCTATCTTCTGTGTGGTCGTGGTATTTCACCGGTCGTGTCGGGCCAATTCGTGCGAGGATGTTAAAGCGTGCTCTACCACTGTTATTACAAACATACAAAAACATACTTAAAAATCATTATCTAAAATCCTAAGTCTGATGAAATTGTAACGCGTTTGTGCACCCTGTATGTGACGGTATGAGCGAGCTCACTTATTTGCTGTAAACAAAAAAATATGTATGTATATAGTAATATAAATAATATAAAAGAAAGTCTTGTTAGTTACACTATTTATAACTCAAGAACGGCTTTATCGATTTGACTGAAAATTGTCGAGGAGGTAGCTTAGAGCCAGGAGACGGACATAAGATACTATTTATTATTTTTTTTTATTTATATTTTTTTCGAATTTATGCCTTGAAGATCTGCTTTTTATTTATTATAACTTATTAAGTTTTTTTAAAAAATCCACGCGGACGACAGCAGAGTCGTGGGCGACAGCTAGTTGTTAATAAATTAAATATTTTTATTAATTAGTTATTCTCGACACAGAAACTATTTGACTAAAATAAATAAGGCTGTTTTATTTGGGAATTACATTTGCATATAAATTACGTATTATTCTGTCACAAACTAACAAATTGTGTTTTTGTTTTCTAACATAATATGTTTTATCCGTAGTTACAAAACCTAATTTGGTATAATCACAAAACTTTTGTAATGACTGGATAAATGTACAAAATTCGCTGTGACAAATGAGATCTTTGATCTTTATGAATCTACTAGCTGTCGCCCGCGACTCTATCCGCGCGGAAATAAAATAAACTTAATTAGTCTATGTATTCTTCCGGTCTTTTTTTATATCATAAGGTGGTAAACAAGCGAGCTGCCATCTGAAATCGGTAAAATAGCGAAGCGACCACTGCCCATAGACATACGCAATTGCATATGCGTCGCCCATCTTCAATCGCCGGAGGAGAGGATTCACACCAAGAAAATATTTTCCCTTCCTATGCATCCTCTAATCCGGAAATTCCACTTCCACTTCCCAGCCTTTCCTTATAAGAAAAACGGTTGGAGAGGAAAGAGGATTAAATGAGGCCTCCGGGACGCACACTCATCAGACAAAACGCGGAAACGTGGTCGTGGTAGTTCACCAGGCGAGCCGGGCCAATTCGTGCGAAGATGTTAAAGCGGGCTCTACCACTGTTAAAAATATTTAAGGGCATTCGAAACCGAAGATCATACGTAGATGTATGAATGTGAAAACGCGATAGAAGTGACCTCATCCAGAGTGTGAGGGATCTTGCCAATAAAACTATTATTTCTCATATTCCAGGTTCTTTACTGCAGACGCACGTTCTTACTTAATTTTAAACTAAAACCGTCACTTCTTTATGACATATATATAATCTTACAATCTTTCGTTACGGCCAGTGTTCTAAATAGGTTTTAATCTACAACACAATGTGTAATAAATTTCATTGAGATTTCGACATCTAATTTAAATAATTTGTATAATACCGCGTAAGTAGATTGTATAAACGTAACTAGAATATCAATAGCACCGATATGCATCACGTAACACGTCTCATGTGCAAATTCCTCGCCAAGTCCAATCACGTTCAATGCATTTGCAATCTCTGTTATAGTTCATCCGGAACACGAAGCTGACAAAGCATAGTAAATGCACTTACGTACGTACTAATAACAAGCTTTTATAAGACTCTAGGTTTATTATTTATTTGTAAATATATTTTTTTTAATTATTTTTTACCAAAAATCGCCTCTCTCCTGCCGGTCCAGCAGATCCAGCTCTATGGTTTAAATTATTTTCTTTCTTTCATTGAGTTTGACTTCTCTTTATAATAGTATGTGTGTTCTATTGTATCGCCCTGTAGTCTAAATAACATGAATGATGTAAAATAATTTAGATTTAGCAAAATCCTTTCTTGAAGTTATATAGGCGCATCATATTATGATAAAAGAAACAGTCGCCCGCGACTTCGTCTGTGCGAAACTAATATAAATAAAAAACTTCAGTTCTTCCCGCACACATGAGCTACTTTCGGTTAAGCCGTTTCGGAGATTACCCGTAACAAACATGGACTTAAGGACAGACAGAATACATCATCAGCTCACTATACGTCCCCACCGAGGAACTCAAAGCCAACCCCAAGTTAAGGGTAATAAGGCCACAGTCAACCACGCTGGCCAAGTGCGGGTTGACTTCACACATATCTTTGAATTTCTTCTCAGATATATGCAGGTTGCATCACGATGTTTTCATTCACCGGACAGAATACACTAGTAAAATAATCTACATATATGATAAATTATATTACACCGATGATATCAATAGTAACATGACTTGTGCATATACTTGTGCCAGTCTAATCACGTTCATTGCATTTGCAATCTCAGCAGGAATACTTCCCAAGTGCACAGCTCGTGAGAACAAATTTATGCAAACTTAATTACGCGTACAAGTAGCCATTGTAACAATTTGTTACTAAATTTAAAAGAAAATTATATTAAGATGTAAGCATACAAAATAGACTTTAGAGACATTTGTAAATTGCAATGAGAAAATTGGTAGAACAAATTCAGAAGTTACGCTAAGAAGGTAACTATTTATGGGAGCGACAAAGACTGTTTCAAAATAACAACATTTGTGTAGGAAGGATTTCCTGACTGATAAAATAACTCTACTTAAAAGACATTCGTTTTTTCGTCCCACATTTTTTTATAAAGGAGGTAAATACATAGGTAAAATCACAAAGAAACCCAATTCTTTAAGTCCGCAATAACCTTTAAATAATATTCACCAAACGGTCTCTTGAAACTATTCAGATAAACCCCAATATTAATTCTTAGCCAATAACTTAAGATTGTGTTGTCATTTCCAGTCACGTATACAAACAATGATGACGTGACGAGTTTCGAATAGCCAACGACATTATAATAGAATAATAACACTATCAGAATTATAGGGCTGATAAGTTGTCGCGATATTTTAGGTCATGTCACTTTTACATCTCTTATGGGTTCTTCCAAGAGGTGTAATCTTGTACAGGTGAACTGCTGGAATGCCAATAAAGATGTAATTAGGATAACTATAAGTCACGTTACATCTATAAACCCTTTTGTTGAAATCATGACTGATCATGACTGATGTATAAATTGAAATTAATTCTGTATGAAAACGTAAGGCACGTTATAGGTTAAGATAATATTAGGAATGAATTCGTTAAATAAAATGAAACAATAAACGTATAACTTTTGAGATAAAGTTTCCTTGAAGAGGAATAAGTAAAACTCGTTAATCTCCGTACACCAATTTAGGTGATAGCTCGCAGCTATGCCGTCATGCCGTCACGCCATCACGCCGACACGCCGTCATGCCGTCACGCCGACCTTCGTCTTGTTCCGCTCCAACGCTTAGAAAGGATTATAAGTAAACTGATTACAAGATGTTTAGAAAATGTTTTGTTCTGTTATAAAATTGTGACATTACAATAAGTACGGTTATAACTTCTGCTAAAAGAATTGACGTACTAACTGGGTTTAGAAGGCAATATTTGCGACACTCGTATTTCTAACGCCATCGAGATAAAATAAAAATACAAATATCGATGACTTTACGAAAACTTTCTCACAAATATTCGTGATAGGCCCGCAGTAGTCCGTTTGTTGTTGGAATATATACGCACATTCGTTCAATAAATTAAATATATTAAATATAGAAAAAGGCAGGGGAAGACCAAAGAAAGAATCGTGTAAAAGAGGATATGTAAGAAGAGAGTGAGTCCAGATATGACGGCTAACAGAGACGTGTGGAGGAGTAGTAGGTACATTCTGTGACAACCCTCCGTTGGAAAAAGGGCAGGGAGCTTATGAATCGTTTTTAAATGTAGAATGATGTTAAAAAGGCAAATTCAGACCTTAAAAGACATAAATATATATATGACTACAGAAGTATACGACATGTTAACACGATATAAATAATTTTGGGACTCTTAAACAATACCTTTGCTCAACGACCCTCGTAATTGAATTACTGTCAAAAGAAATTGTCAAATAAATCATTGTTTATCCCCTATCAATCCTAATGCTAGTTTCACACGAGTGTAAAATATTGAGTCTATTAAAATAGTGCAGTACCAACATGTGAACACACATCCCGAAACTGAACAGACAATTAACAAACATACTATGAAATCTTACGTAGAATATTGATTTGTTGAATTACGTTGATCTTTTTATTTATTCTTTTGCAATGCATGAATATACTTGTATAATTAAAAATAATCTATTAAAGTAATTCATCACTATACGTCCCCACTGAGGGGCTTGGAGCCTACCTTAAATCAAGTGTGACAAGGCCTTAGTCAACCACGCTATCCTAGGGCGGGATGGTTGACTTAAAATATATCATTAAATCTCTTCTCAGATATGCACAGATCGCATAATGATGTTTTTTTCACCTTAAGAACGTCGGTAATAAAAAAAACATTGGTACATGGCGAGATTCGAACCCTGTTGATTGCAAGTTAAATTAACCCACTGAGCCACTGCTCTAAAAATATTTATTCCGATTTATGTGAGATGGCAATATCGTACGCACAATAAAACTGATAGCATTCGTATTTGTTCTCGTTACACCGAAAGCCTCACGAGCCTGTAAGTCCGGTCACGTCGGCATATTCAATGTCCGAGAATAGTTGCAATACAATACTGTACCCAAGTGACAGCTGAACACTGAAATGAAATTCCATATGTATCTATTTTTTGGTATCCTTTCATATGATTGATTTTTAGGGTTCCGTACCTCGATAGGAAAAAAACGGAACTCCTATAGGATCACTTTGTTGTCCGTTCGTCTGTCAAGACCCTTTTTTTCTCAAAAACGCGTGAAGGTATTAAGCTGGAATTAATTTTAATTAGATCGTATGTGACGTTTAAATGTTTTAATAATATATCATGGGATTTTACTTTGAATAGTTTTCAGTTTTAAATATTAAAAACAGAAATTATCACTATACTAGCAGTCGCTCGCGACTCCGTCCGCGCGGTGTATAAAACGTAATTAACAGCCTATGTGTTCTTGTAGTCTATGTTCTCCATCTATGCCATATTTCAACCAAACAACCATTCACCCTTCCATCCAACCAAACATTCGCATTTATAATATTAGTAATAAGTATTCATGATTTTCTTTAGTTATTACTTTTAAATTATAATTTCTATTATATATTTTCGCAACATCTATTGTCAAGAGGATAGATTTGTTTTTTTTTTACATTTTTAATTTAGTTTTACAAGGAATGCATATTACGAAATTAAAAGTAAATTAATTTTCCTAAAATGTAGTGCGCAAAGGCGACAAAACAAAACATTGTACATTTTGAAAATAACATTTCTAAATTGAATTCAACGTTCGAGAGACGCTGACAAGGTAATGCAATTTAATAGAATTTAAAGAAAATTGTGTTTACTTTTTCATTAAAATATAAAATATTTCCTAGAAATGTGTCGTGTAAAATAAATTTTATTTTATTTTATACTTTGGATGTTGGAAGTTAATTTTGAATTTTTATTTCCCACGAAAACATTTCTAAATATATCGAAGTACTATGAACTTAAAATACTTGACTAACCATTGGTTTCCGAGTAACAAGCATAGTAGAGTAACTACCGCTATTTATCGTTAATTAGTCACTAAAGAAAACCCTTAGTGTAGATTACTCATATAAAATCTACACTAAAAGAGATTACTGTAAGACACATTTGATAAATCTTACTAATATTATAAAAGCGAATGTTTAGATGGATATTTGTTAAAAGGTATCTCCAGAACGGTTGCATAGATCTCGCTTGAATGGCATAGACGTAGAACATAAGCTGGAAGAACACATAGGCTACTAAATTTTATAACTCGACTGCTAGTTAGTAAATAATGTAATTATATAGCAGTCGATCAATATTTGAACACTCTGTATAACTTACATAAGTATTTAATCGTAATGTAATTTAATATTAGAGCCTGAAATAACAGACGTATACATAAATTAAACATCAACGTAAGTTACATGTCATAATTAATTAAATATTATTTATGAATAATTTATAAAGCGTACCATAATGGACTGACAATTCTATGAATAATATTAGTTGTTAATTAACAACGGTAAACCAAAGAGTTTTACTAGATTTTTTCTACATGCGTCCTCACATCTGCTAAATCCAACTCCTCTTCCCTTCACCTCCTTTAAGAAGGAGTAAATTACTAAAATTAAACCTCCGACACAAATACTTATGAGTTGAATCTCGGAGTTCACTTCACGCCTGTATTCTGGGTGATCGTAGTATTTCACCAATCAGTAGTTATTGCCTCTACCATTGTTATTTAATAATATTATGTTTCTTTATTATTTAAAAATTTATCTTAGCGAAGTTATTTTACATAGAAATATATATAGAGGACAAGACAAATGATAAAATCGTAAACACAATATATTAATTGCATTATTTGATGCGAATCGCATATTAATTTTTAAATTGATTTCGTATTTTTTTTTTATAATTTACTCTATGATTTTTATAAAAATTAAATAGTCTTTTCTTTACAATATAATATAAGATAGATTCGTTTATGGATTAGAGAAGCCAGGGATAGACAGAAATGGAAATCTTTAGAGGAGGCCTTTGTCCTAGGACAAGCTGTAGATTAAGTATAGCAGTCGCCGGTTCAAAACTATTTTTTGATATGTATATATATATATATCAAAAAATAACTGTTAATGTAACTAAAAAATGTATGAAGATTTGTAAAACTAATTATCTTCAGCAATAGAGGCTTTATTATTATTATTATAATTATATGATAGATTATAAAGATTGTAAAAAAAGAAACATCACTATTTATGAAGCATCTATTCGTAAAATAAATCATACTGTACTGTAAAAATTATGTAACTAATCGTCGTATTCCGAATATCTTTCATTCTTATTCCTGTCTATGAGATGCCGGCATCTGTGAGATTCCAACTTGACTGCTAATAATGCTGAATGTATACTGAATGCACTTTGCTGAGTCGGCCGAGTTCAGCATTGTTTTAATTACTGAAATTTTCTACAAAATTGGTATAGTTTGAAACATTTTTTATTTTCGTGAATTGTTTGTTTTAACATTCTGTTGTTCAACAATTGTTTATTAAACATTAATTCAATGTTTATAAACTTTTTTTATATCATAAGTTGGCAAACGAGCAAGCCACCTGAAATCGCTGAAATAGCGAAGTGACCGTTGCCCATATACATACGCAATTGCATATGCGTCGCCTACCTTTAATCGACGGAGGAGAGGATGCACAGAAAGAAAATATTTTCCCTTTCCATGCATCCTCTCATCCGGAAAGTCCATTTCCACTTCTCATCCTTTCCTTATAACAAAAAGGATGGGAAGGTAAAGAGGACTAAATTAGGCCTCCGGGACGCACACTCATTAGATGAAACGTGGACTTGCTTCCACTTCACGCCTGTCTTCTGTGTGGTCGTGGTATATCACGGGGCGAGCCGGGCTAATTCGTGCGGAGATGTTAAAGCGGACTCTACCACTGTTAAATGATAATTATTTGTAATGTTAAAATATTTATTCTGAGTGTTTTATCATATTGCTATCTCTGTGTTGTCAAAGATAATGACAGGGATGACGATATTTTATACAGACATTTTGGTCTCAGACACCAACGGTTAGAGAATGATGATTGAATGATAAAGATATTTAATGACAAAATAGGACCAATTTGAATGTCTTCGGTTCCACAGGTTTAAAATATTAAATCTAAAATCTGATTTAATTCAAATATTAACACGCCTTTAAAATAACAACTTATCTTAGATTGAGAAACAATAAGTAGTGTTTTCAAAAGGTTTATAATGTCATGAACCCTTTCAAATACACCTTTAAACTTTGGTTTATAATCCGATAGAATGGATTCGCTTTATTATTGAAGCTAATCAAATATTAACAGTATTGTTTTCAAACAAGAACGTTAGCTAACGATTGAAAGTAAGTTTGCGTTCAATAGAGAATTTAAAGTTATATATTTGATCGAGTTCGGTCAAAGGTTTTGTCGACTTCTATTGTAACAAGTTATGTTGCTAGATTTGTAACACAATAAGCTATGTTCATACGAAATCTTACTAATATTATAAACGTAAATATTTGGATGAATGGATAGATGGATGGATGGATGTTTCTTTGCCATCTGGCCAACTGTCTAACGTTAAATTTGACTTAGGTTAAGTTAATGTGGAGAAGAATTTCATAAAACTTTAATTTAATTCCGTGTTCTGTATCACAGTATCTTACTAATATTATAAATGCGTGTGTTTTTTTTCTTATAAGAGAAGGGGACAAACGAGCGGCGGGAACACCGAGGTGATCAACGACACCCATGGACATCTGCAACACCAGAGGAGCTGTAGATGCGTTGCCGGCCTTTCAGGAAATGGTATGCTCGCCTCTTGAAGGTCCCTAAATCGTATTGGTTTGGAAATACCGCCGAGGACAGACCGTTCCACAACGCGACTGTGCGAGGCAAGAAATTGCGCGAGAATCGCACCGTTGTGGAACGCCAGCCATCCAGGTGGTGTGGATGTTTGTTTGAATGTATCTCTAGAACGGCTGCCTAGATCTCACTGAAATTTGGTACAGATGTAGAACAGAGAACACAAAGGCTACTTATTAAGTTTTTTTTATTTCGCGCGGCCGAACCAAGGGCAAAAGCTTTTCTAAAAAAATATAAAATTTAAAAATTGTCATATAAAGGTTTTTTTTTGCACTGTCATAATATTTTATTTTCAGCTTTCGATCTAACATCGGAACATAATTGTGTATAAAATTTTTAGGGAATAGAATTTTGAAACACCCTTTAGTCAATCTAATTTCCAGATTGAATATTAAATGAAGAGTTCATTCACTTGTTCATAACTAAAAGCTATTAGCAAACAAAGAAAGGTTGTTCATTTAGGTCCAAGGGTCACTTCCGACCTTAAGTTTGATTGTATTAGCTTCATAAACTAAATATTTAGATAATTTAAATAAATTTATTCAGTTACAAAGCGGATGAAATATATCATAACAAGCCTCTTTGTTACATTCTATCATCATGTCATTTTTCCTACGTAGGGCCGATACTGTATCGTATGTGTAATTCTCTTAAGTACATCTCTTTCTTCTTCCGTATAATATTCCATTTCAAACACCGTAACGGTTTTAGCTCTACTAGCGCCCTGAGCGAGATTTATGTAGCGCCTTTTTTTGCATCATGCCTGGGGTTTAACTGTGTACGAGACTAAGTAATTAACAGACCTATGACACCTCCTCTGTCCAGCGCCCTGGGTGGTGCGTCCTACGCCAACGTACTGTTCAGAACAGAGAGAACAGAAGGGGGCAAACGAGCAGGGGGAACACCCAAATGTTCAACGACGCCCATGGACTCCCAGAGGAACCGCAGATGCGTTGCGTTTTGAGATGATGATACACTCGCTTCTTGAAGGACCCTAAGTCGTAGCGGTTTGTTTCTTTGTTCGAGAGGGACAGTAATATAACCTTCAGCATATGAATGAAATTAACAAATGAATAAGGATTATGTTAAAGATTTACATTTACATTAGCTACAACCTACGGTGTTAATGTAGACAACACTTTACTTGTACAAACATTAAAGCATAGTATAATATTAATTAAATAGAAAATAAAGATTCCTAAGGACCCTTTTACGGTCTTATTTAGGGTTATGGGTGATTAACTTGATATTGACGACATAAAGTCTTATAGAGGTCACTATTCCTTATGACCTCTTGTGTTATTTAGGTTATATGATATGAACGCAATAATAATTAGCAAACACATATCTCTAACCTGTAATACATTTTAAAAGCAACTTTAAGAAAAATAAATGAAATCTAAATCACTATACCAATTACTAGCACTTTAATATTTTAAGTTCAATTCTTCTAAAATCAGTGGTAAAAAAAGCTTAATACACTCAGCGAAGCTTTTTGACTTTTAATTTTTCAAAAGAAAGCTTTCGCTGCAACTGAGAAGCGACAGAAGACAACTAAAAAGGTGAATCACTGACCGTGGATTATATAAAAAGATTCATTCATTTAAATATTATGTACAAACACAGAGCGTCGGTGGCTCAGTGGTCAAGCACTTGACTTGCAATCTGCAAGTCCTGGGTTCGAATCCCGCCATGTACCAATGTGTTTTTCGATTTCTGATTTACATATGTACATTAGTTCGACGTTCTTACGGTGAAGGAAAACATCGTGATGCAACCTGCACATATCTGAGAAGAAATTCAAAGATTTTTCTGAAGTCAACCAACCCGCACTTGGCCAGCGTGGTTGACTATGGCCTAATCACCCTTAACTTAGGGTAGGCTCCGAGCCCCTCGGTGGGGACGTATAGTGAGCTGATGATGATGTACAAACAATATTGATTCTTTAGACAGATATGTAACCAATTTAAAATGCTACTCGATTCCAAGTAATACCAGTATTCGATGACGTCACAATGGAATAGGTTAAAAATAAAATAAATAAAATTTACGTGTCGGTAAAAACCGTTTGCTTTTATTAAAATATAACATTCTGCGATCATTCCAAATACATAGCCGAAGTCGTTAGTTTTCAGTCCGTTCTTAGCTTTAATAAATCTTTAATTAGGTAGTTCAATATTCAGGCTGCCGGTTTCTCTTTTGACACAGCTGTGACGTTTGACGCGACCGAGTCAACTTCATCTGACGTAGCTTGACATGACAGGGAGGGGAACTTCTTGTATAGGGCTGCACGATATCGTGGATGACTGTAAAAAGAAAAAGGTCCTCAAATTCCAATAATTTCCTGCTCTTTTTACGAAACCTGCCAGTTTTTTCTCTCTCATCTTCACTATATTCAACATACCAGCAAACAGACCATTTACGTGTCTTTTGTTTTATATAATTTATGATTGAATGTTCCTTATATCGTTGGTTTCTGAGAACATAATATCTGCATAAAACATATCATCCCTGACATTATCTTTGACAAAACAAAGATGACAATATGTTCTAACCGGGGATTTTGGTCTCAGAAACCAATGGTAAGTTAAACTCTTTGTTGAACTATTATTATCTATGTATTGTTACTTACCTAATACCGTATACAATCGGGTTGTAAACAGCATTAGCTTTCGCGAAGAGGGAGCCCCAGATGGTTGCGAGCGGACTGATTGGCGCAGTCGCAAAGATACCCGTGAAGTTGATGATCAAATACGGAGTCCACGCCAGGAACCACAGCGAAATGGTCATAAGTGCAACCTATAAAATGACAAGACAAAATCTAAATAAGCAATATTTATGTATATCCATTGCGTCACACCCAATTCTTACTCCTTCCCTGGCTCCCTATATCTTCATTAGGTCAGTCCCAATAATTTCGCGTAATAATTTTTCAATATTAACTCAAATACTTTATTACCTTAGCTAATTTACATTCAGCACTAGTGTTTGCGGACTCCGATGATCTTAGGGAAGCAACATTCATTTTCTTCGCTTGTTCCCTCATTGACTTTTCATGAGCAGCAACGGCCTTGAAAACAACAAAGTTTACAATAGAATTTAATTAAGGAAGAATTAAAGAAAAAAATTAACTATTGCTTCAACTTTTTTGGCTTAATTCAAAAATTCCTTTGCCTTAATGTTGTTGGATCTTTTAAATATTGCAATTTATGATTCAGTCTTTAAAAATGTAGTTACAAAACATACCTTGACAATAAAATAATATGAGTAGATGATTAACAACAGCGGTGCAAAGTAAACGAAGAATCCGTAAACAACAATATAACTGCGACTTAACCAATCCTTAGTCAAATAATCGGTACCACACGCGGTCATGTTGCCTTCGGGAACATATCTGTCAAAAATAAGACATGATAAAACCTTCGACCGCGACTTCGTCTGTGCAGAATTTTTTTTTGAAAGATGAATAAGATGAAAAGCTTAGGGGGTTGAGAAAATTAATCATAAAGATAAGCAAACAGTATTTCAAGTCCAAACTTACCTATTCCATCCAAACAGAGGTGCCAATGTCCAAGCTAGAGAAGCGAACCAAACGAAAAGTATCCGTAATAAAGCTCCCTTCTTTGTCATTGGTTCAGCAGCTATTCCCTTGACTATTACGTTGTAGCGATCAAAAGCAATCATAGTCATCGTCCAGATAGATATGCAACCAAACAATGATCCTGCGCAACCGTACAACTCACAAGCGAAAGGACCTGAAATAAAATAAAAGATATAGCTGGTTAATGTTAATCTATGAACCACAAAAAGACCGAACGAAGATAACAAGAATGGAGGAGAACCATGAAAGCGAAATAAGACCACTAAATAGGGTTCAATCAACGGTTTCGACGATGATAAAACATTCAAAAAAGTTTTTATTAAAATTATCTTTAATCAATGCACCACTAAAAGACCGAACGAACAGAACAAGAATGGGGGAGTACCATTATAGCGAATTAAGGTCACTAAATAGGGTTCAATCAATGATTTTCATTTGTCACATTCAGATGTGAAATATTAAAAAAAGTTTTTTTTTAAATTTTTTAAATTGATGGACGTTACATCAACATCATCATGAGTTTCTAATCAATTACTTTACGTTCCAACATTGTTGAGTTTTAAAAGTTGGATATTTTTGCACACTGGTAACCCCAACTTGTATTCGCCCTCTCTCAATGTCAGAAAATTTCCAACAGTGGTAGAGCCCGCTTTAACATCTTCGCACGAATTGGCCCAGCTCTTTCGGTGAAATACCACGACCATACAGAAGACAGGCATCAAGTGGAAGTGGTTCCGCGTTTCGTCTGATGAGTGTGTGTCCTTCCTGGAGGCCTAATTTCCCTTCCCACCATTTATTTTAAGAAAAGGATGGGAAGTGGAAGTGGACTTTCCGGATGAGAGGATGCATGGGAAGGGAAAATACTTTCTTTCTGTGCATCCTTTCCTCCGTCGATTAAAGGTAGGCAACGCATTGCATTGCGTGTGTCTATGGGCAACGGTCACTTCGCTATTTCAGTGATTTCAGGTGGCCGCTCGCTCGTTTGCCAAATTATGATATAAAAAAAAATTCCATGTGGTAAATCTTAGTTACTTACCAAACACCCAGGTTTCGTAATAACAATTTATAACCATAGCTGGTGACATTGTAAACATCATCAGGAAATCAGAAAAAGCTAGATTTACTACGAGTAAATTTGATGGTGTTTTCAGATTCTGTAAACAAATGAATTATTAAAATATACATAATAATCATCTGTTGTTAATAATAATAATAAACGTTTAATTAACTATAATTACTAAATACGCTCCGCTCGATTTTAAATTAAAAAGTTTTATGTCGATTCGCATTAGTTTGTTATTTTATTAGTTGCAATTTATTTATCTCGCGTTTCGTTTTAATACTCAAAGTTTAAAACAATTGTTAAATTTAATTACATTTAATTTATATTCTTTTACAACTATAATTAATGATGCTTTCGTAAATTCTAATTTGTAAAATTGTGATTAAATTCAATACATATCGACATCTTATAAATAAAAAAAAATATATGCCTTATTAATATCATAATTAGTTTAAATCACCTTTGTTGATGAGAAAATATAGATGACCATGCCGTTGCCGACCATGGAAATGAAGCCTAGAACTCCGATTGTAAAACCCAGCAGTCCGTGCCAAAGAGGGTTCATTGGTGGAAATTGAAACCTTAAAATCATATCCACTGGTATTATAATATTTCATACATTACAAATATAATTAAGAAGGTCGTTATTAAGAGTATCCGAAACCAACGTTCATGTATGCTTAGATGTATTAATGTGAAGCGCCAATAGCCTAATGGTTAACCGTACGGATTACCAATCACGAGGTCGGGGGTTCGAATTTCATTCGACTATTGTCGTAAACCATATCCTAGCATAATTCTAGAGCTTAGTTGGGATGGTACTAAAAATATTAGTTAATTAGGGGAAATCTGCTTATATTTAAATAAAAAAATTTTAGAGGAAGCGAATGAGGTGTGAAGCGCGCCAAAACGAAGTTCTGTGATCTCTGCTTACGTCTTTGGATTAACTGCATGAGTTATGTTGTTATTGTTAAAAATATAATATAATAAGAGAGTTGTTACAAATTAAAACAAAAAAAACAATAACAATATACTCAAAAGAGAACAGACAGAAATAAGCAATTATTTTGTTACTTTGTAGTGCATTAAAATAGGTTTAAATCAGCTGTTACAGTAACTTTTAGATTTGTGCATCTATTATCTTTTAAACCTCTTACCAGTGTGGATCAACCAGATGCAGCATTTCCTGTGGCACTTTATCAACAACGGTCTGGTTGGTTACGCCGTACGCCGACATCTGTCCAGTCCATTCTTCTAATGTCATTGTGATGGACTGAAAATATGGTTAGAAGAATCATCAAGTACATAAAGTCTCAGGAGAGTCAAGAGAAAGGTCTCATAATAAACTAGAGTAAATTGCTAAAATCTTTTATTTAGGTACATTTGTTCAGATAACTCTAGTGATTTTTACGCGGCATAATCAAAAATAAAGAGCGTCGGTGGCTGAGGGGTCACTTGATTTGCAATCTGCAGGTCCTGTGTTCGAATCCCGCCATGTACCAATGTGTTTTTCGATTTCCGATTTTACATATGTACATTTATCCGACTTTCTTACAGTGAAGGAAAACATCGTGATGCAACCTACACATATGTGAGAAGAAATTCAAAGATATGTGTGAAGTCAACCAACCCGCATTAGGCCAGCGTGGTTGACTATGGCCTAATCACCCCTAACTTAGGGTAGGCTCCAAGCCCCTCGGTGGGGACATATAGTGAGCTGATGATGAATGATGATGAATAATCAAAAATATATGAAAACAAAAAATGAATCTTATCTTACTAATATTATAAATGCGAATGTTTAGATGGATGGATGTATGTTTGAAGGTATCTCCGGAACGACACAACAGATCTCGCTGAAATTTGGCATAGATGTAGTCATAGAACATAGTCTGGATGATGGCTACTTATTTTTTTTTAATACCACCCGGACGGAGTCGCGGTCGGCAGCTAGTAATATATGAAGTTAAAAGAACAAACTTACGTTAGTGAAAAGTCGGCTTCCAAAAAAGTCTTGGAGAAAAACAATATTATGAACTACTCCAGACTAATTTGCAACCTCCGGTTGGAGTGAGGTTGGTCACACTACTCGTCTTTTCGTTCATACCTCCTCGCTTTTATAATAAAAACCTAAGGATTAAAATTAGGGTAAGTAAAAATCGATATTCATAATAAGATATGTTAATACCCAAGGTGAAGTTTCGTATTCTAACTTAACTAACAAGCTTTGGCTTAAGTATATTTTGAATATTATATTTACGGTATTCAAACTCATTTGCGAATAAATTCTTTAACGTAATCTGTATTACTTCAAAAATATAGTTACACTGTACAGTTAAACCCCCGCGTTGGCCCTCACGGCGTATAGGGAGCGTACTCCGTGTGGCGGATGGGGGAGTGGTTGGTAGAACAGCATAGCTACGCTACCCAGCTAAGCCCGGTGAGCTCGCTGACCAAAGTAGAGTGTGGTCCTCCAGCAATATGGGGGTTCTGCAGCGGGCTGACAATCGACTACGGAAAAAAACAATTGTTACGAAATCGACAAAAGAGAAGGATCTCTTGTGTCGGAGGCCAGGACCCACTTTGGGTCGATGCGGCAGCGGAGTAAGTATAGTTAAACACGTGTTTTAACCGTTTGAACGCCGGTGAAGGATATAGGTATAAGGACGAGTGGTTATATTTACCCACAGTACCACCATAAATATGTATCCACAGTTATTTCGGTGAAAAACTCATTTCCAGGCCATGATTTGTCGAAAATCGGCGCTGGGTGTTATAATGTAATGTAAAAAGATTGACGAATGTTCAAAGTTAAATGCATTTGAAACATTGTCTAATTTTTATAGTTATGCCCAATCTTACTGGTCGCGTAGTCTTATTGTTCTGTCATCAGAAAAACATGAAAATAGTAGTCGATTCGGTCGTCGAAGGTGATGAAAATTATCAGACTATCAGTGGGTTTCTGAGATAAAAATCTCAAACATAATGACAAGGATGTCGATTAGTTTTATACGGAGATTTTGGAGAATCATTTAAAAAAGATAGATAATAACATTGAAAGAAAATTACTCCATAATATCGTAGACAACCTAGATAAGACCACATTCTTTAAAGCGCAAACTTTGCTTGACGCTACTGTCTAATACAAATTTACAATTCATCTTCAAGTTTCTATACTCATAAGACGCTTTAAAGCGCTTTACTCCCACAGAAGGCGTTAACTTTTCTTAGTGTAAAGCAGCTTTATTAAGAGGCAGTACTGCAAGTCCTCAAGCATCTAATAAAGCATGTAATGCATACCGCTACTGCACGTGTTACTACTCTATAAGTATCCAGTATGATTGGGGCCACGAAATATACGAGTTTTTAGTCACGCTTCACTCTGTACTTTGATAACCAGTTTTACATTTTATTATTGGATTTCCTCCAACTTTTCAACTAACTATTGTTATTCGCATTTATAATATTAGTAAGATTAGTATAACATAATTTTAACCCTGTGATTTTATTACCGAGACTTTGGTTGTTATTGTTCAAATCTGTCTTTGTGTGTGAAAATTTTAAACACTTTTAATATTACGTCTTTCTTAGCATTAACAAATGTTAACGAATGCAGCAATAGTAAAGAAAGTGTCAAGAGTTTTATAATGTAACTAGCAGTCGCCCGCGACTGCGTCCGCGCAGAATTAAGAAATATAAAAATATCCTGTGTTCTTTCAGACTATAATCTATATCTATGCCACATTTCAGCGAGATTCATGTAGCTGTTCTGCAGATACTTTCAAACAAACATCATCTAAACATTCACATTTTTAATATTAGTAAGTTAAAATCGTTAGTTTCGTGGCTCAACCTCTTACAAGCGTTCCGCATTCTAGTTCCTAAGGTATTGTTTTTACTCGTGCAATCTGTCGGAGGCACGCCCAAGAGCGATCGAAATCTGCACAGGATAGGCGCATACCGTCCATTACTTGAATAGCTATTCTCTTCGAAGCCTTCGCCGTGTATTCAAAGTTCAAAATCTATTGTTTTCCTTTGTTTCATTTACTAAACTAAAATGTACACTTTACCTACAAAAAGAATTGATCGATAAATTTCAAAATCATCGACCTTGTTTTTAATATTTACTTTGGTTAATTGCTGTGTGAAATAATTCAAGCATTTTCAATGAACGCCTGCGACTTGAAGAACGCCAGATGTTTTCAGAAAATTCGTGATCTCGAGTAAAACTAAAGCTAACATTTAGCAATCTTACTAATATTGTAATTCTAAAGAAGATATCTTCAGAACAGTTGAACGGATCTCGCTAAAATTTGCTATACATATTGAACAATGTCAGCTGTCCCCCGCGACACTGTCCGCGCTGACCGTAATAAGTAGCCTATGTGTTCTATACGTATGCCAGATTTAATTGAGATCCGTTCAGCCGTTCTAGAGATACCTTCAAACAAACATCCATCCATCCATTCATCTAAACATTCGCATTTATAATTTTAGTAAGATAGCCTAAAAGAACACTATTTTTTTTTATTTCGCCTGGAAAAGTCGCGGGCTACATCTAGTTGTTAACATATTATAAGTACTAAAATAATTTATGGCACGGTTAGGACAAAAGAATGAGCATCTTCCTGCATCTTTTCTTCTTCTTCTAGTGCCTTTTCAGTCTTGAAGGTTGGCCGCTAACTTGCATCTTTTAATATACTAATTAAAACCCAAAAAATATATTCAAGAAAGAATAATCACACACCTAAAATTAGGCTTTCAATGATTGAATTTGTTACCTGACACATACGTAACTGATTGTGCAAGATATGAGATAATGAAGGGCAATGTATGCCTCAGCCGTCCTCGTGCATAAATCAAAGTCACAGATCATCTGCATCCGAGACGCCTATTGCATCGACGTCATTCCAAAAACCGCGCCGTCCGGTGCGTGATTTATAGCACGGATGATTACATTGCGCAGCGCGTATGTGATTTATGCGACAACCATATCAACGTCAATGTCGACGTAGCGATGTATTTCAATCATTGCAACTATACTGTAATTAGTAGTTTGAAATTAAGAATGTTTTCAATCAAGACTTTGTAGTGATTTGTAGTAGCCTCGCGAGGCGATGTCAGGTCGGCAAGTTTGCTAACCTTACACATAGAAAACGTAACAAGATAACAAAGTTTAAATAAAACAAACAATATTTATAATATATCTACCATTATTCCGATAGTCATATTGGTGAATAGACTGATAGCGAAGAGTTTCGACCAACATCTCAAGAAGCTCTCCCTAAACAGTTGGATTAAGGGCACGATACAAAAGGCAGTTATCCTAGAAACCGCACGCATCGTGAGAAGGTTCCTGTCTCTGCAGCCTTGACCACTAGTTGTTTGAGTCATGAGACTCCGCAGCCGGTGGTGCTCTATTTTTAATACAATATATTTTGTATAATTTTTTATTTTATATATGAAATGTAATATATTAAGAATCTCTCTCTCTCTCTCTCTCCCTAGCTTGCATCCCACAAGGTGGTGGGTGGTGCAAGGTGGAGTAAATTAAGAATAAGGTTAATAAATTAATAAGAAAATTGCAGCGTTTATAACATTATATAGATTTTATTATAATACTTGTATATCAATCTTAAATAATAAGAAACCCATTTCACTTTACAATTAATTTTTAATTTAACCAAAAAACTACGATTACTCAAACTTTCGTGAGACATTATACTAAACTGATATATAAACACGGCGAAACACTCACGTATATACGTCCGGTGGCTGCACGGTGAGCGACGGGCCGCGTCCGCGAAATAATACCAGTACCACTCATCCTGATGAAGGGCCCCCGATGGGCTCGAAACTAGTCGGTGCCGCCACCGGACGTATATACGTGAGTGTTTAGCCGTGTTTATATATCAGTTTAACTGCGATTACACTAAAATTCTTAAATTCTAAAACATGTAAAAACTTCTTTGCACCTAACTACATTAGCTATACTTATATTACAGTATAATTTCTCTTTACGTCACAAATTTCATAAAATGACAAAAAAAATATCAAAATGGCCGCTATGTATGAAGTTTGACGTTCCTCTACTTAATTTAAGTGTTCAATTGAACGGATAGGAGCTGCTATAAAGTTTGAATATAATTATATTATCGTAGTCTTATTCTTGACATCCTAGCATTTTGTTTATGAATTTACGACAATCGGCTCGATGCAGTTTTCCGCTGTGTGTACGTGGTAATGACGTCACGAACGCAATCCCACCTCGTAAACGCTTGTAATCACTAAGGGTAGCTTGAAAAAGTAAACATAAAATTTTATTAATATTATAGATGCGAATGTTTGGATGTATGGATGTTAGGTTTAGGTACTTTTCACCCTATATTTAAATTAGTTTTATAAATGGATGCTTAAATGGAAGTCCCGGCACAAATGTTAGTATGTACCATTTTTGTTAAAGTAATAAATCATTTTTTCATTTTTTCAAGTAATAAATCATTTTTTCATTTTTTCAAATGTTAAGATGGATGGATGGATGGATGTTTGTTAAGATATCTCCGAAACTGCTCAATGGATCTCACTGAAATTTAGCATAGATATAAAACATAGTCGGGAAGAACATATAGGATACTTCTTAAGTTTTTTTTCCTCGCAAACAGAGTCGCGAGCGATAGCTAGTTATATATAATTACTACGCCAGGTGTATGTGGTTACTTGTAGCTTTGTCTCGAGTTATTTGTCGAATCTAGATAAGCTGTCTCAAGAGTAAGTATTAAGACTTACAGTTAACAATGTCATCGATATCATTCTCTGATATATGGTAACTAGGTTGTCTGACAACGCCCGCCGCTGGTCCTTTGTCAGTCTCGACGACAACGCATTCCTTGACCCCTGGTACACTGCCGATAACAGATTCCAACTCTTCAGGAGATATCTGGTCAGTATAAAAAGATGTTATTAACAAGCTCTTTGAATTGAATTTTGAAAAATGAAAAGAAATCTTTGAATGTATTTGTTTAGTGCATAAATAATAATTCTGACATAGTGGCATACTGGCCAGTAAGAACCTTTGCCTTTTTAATTGTAAAAAAAAAAGGTGAAAAGAAAAGAGAATAGCGCGAGAAGAAGCGACTAGTCTTCCGTGCTGCTGTTTTCAATTAATACATATTAAAGAATTAATTAAAACGCCATCTAGTGAAATGTAAATACAAAAATTTTAAGATAATATTACTGTAAGGGGAACAATGTGTCTGTCAATGTATCTTACGTGATAGTTCAAATATTTAAACCAAAACTTCTGTCTTTCAACAAAGAACATGAGGCCTTCATTGTTTTGGTAGAAAATGTCACCAGTCTTCCACCATCCGTCGCTCGATAGACATTCATCGTAAGCTTCAGGATTTTTGTAATAACCCTGAAACATTTATACATTAAACAATTGACTATCGCAAATAATCCAAATCTCATCTAAGCAGGATTAAAAGAATGATAAAGCTTCAATTCAAACATCATGCAATTTTTTAAAAATTGTGATTATTTTTGAAAGATTTGGTTAACTAACCTGCAATATACATAATTTGCTGCGCAAATATAACTGTCCTTGTTCACATTTTCCTACTTCCTCGCCAGATTCATTGCACAACTGAAAAATGTAAATTCTAAAAAAAGTACCATAGGCCCCTGCGAGATTCGAACTCGCGATCTCCTGTTTACTAGACAGGCGCTTTAACCAACTAAGCCACGGCGCCTTGCAACAATGGACTGAAATTAATTCTAAAAACAAAACACAACCCATATTGTGCTGACAATAGATACTATTCATGTTATTATTTGTAAAA
>NW_013530970.1:1013041-1033617 GCF_000836235.2 Papilio xuthus | reverse complement strand
AAAAGTACCATAGGCCCCGGCGAGATTCGAACTCGCGATCTCCTGTTTACTAGACAGGCGCTTTAACCAACTAAGCCACGGCGCCTTGCAACAATGGACTGAAATTAATTCTAAAAAACAAAACACAACCCATATTGTGCTGACAATAGATACTATTAATGTTAATATTTCTAAAACTAAATATGAAAACATAACTATTAGGTGCGCAACTAAGTTCTCGCTTTTTTTTTCGATAAAAATATAACTTTATTATTAAAAAATGGTTACAAATGAATCATTCAATGTCTAAGCTTGGTTCATGGCGTTCTGGATATGTCAATATCGACCAGCTCTTACTTTTAGAGCCACCTACTGACAAACAGCGAGAACTTAGTTGCGCACCTAATAAATTTTTGAGTCGGTTGAAATGTAAATTAAAATTTTCTACCACACATCGACAATACACCAAAATAAATATAACGACGCAACACAAGTGTAAAATGAACAATATTAAATGAAAATACGGTTTCCATTATAAAGAGAAAACGTGCCAATGTCAAATTTAAATTTCTGTTATAAATACAAAAGACGAAATGCTTAAGGCATAACCTCAATACAATTGAGAGGCTTCTCAACCTAATTTTATTAAAGTATATTCCCATTCACAATATGAAGGGCTTACGCAGAATCATTTTAACAATATTGGGCGCTAGGGCGCGAATTCTGGCGCCCGTAAAAGTAGTACGTCCATTGGCTGGCGCCCCAGGTCGCTAAACCCGGGCGCCCCTTGAACTTCGGCGCCTGGGCGCCCCGCACTCTTAATAATACGGCCCTGGTATTCTGAGTTTCTAATTGGAACGTTGGGGCCTTTGATACGGATTTGTCACTTTACGGGGCTATAGACACGTTTAGGCAAGCTTTTACTGAAGTACGTGTTGCTTTTGTTGAATAGAAGAAACAATCAACTGAGGCCTTGGATTGTTAAAGTTAATTTTCCGAAAGAGTTACTTACTGAACATTTAGTTTTATGGCTTGTTTATTATTTATCCAGCAATTGGCTTTGTTTTACGAAGGTGTAAATAAGACTTCAAGTTAAACGGATTAAGTACAAATACTTGTATAGTATAAAGTATTATAATTACTTTGTTATATTTTTTTCCTTTCTAATTCTGATGAAGGATGCGAGCGTATAAGGATATTTTTCTGTATGCTAGTATATATAAGACCATCATGACATTTGACTTATGTTTTTTTTAATAGGAGAAGAGGGCAAACGAGGAACGAATTCCCTAAGATTATTTGATGCGTTGCCGGCGTTTAAGGAAGGTGTACCCTCTTTTCTTGAAGGCCCCTAAGTCGTGTTTAGAAATACCGCTGAGGACAGGGTATTCCACAACGCGGCTGTGCGAGGTAAAAAGTTACGCGAAAATCTCGTCGTTGTGGAATGCCAGCCATCGAGATGGAAACGATGGAATTTGGCGAATTATGTAAACAATTTCATTGTGACCTCTCACGGGTGAACAGATTTTGGTGAATTAAATGTCTTTGGATTTGTGTGCATCTGCGGAACGTCGTTAGACGTATCATTTTAGTTATAATTGCGAATAAAATAAAGGTGAAGATTCAATGAGTAATTTCATGACATACCTTAAATTCCAAAATATTTAAAATATTTCCGTTAGACTCGAAAGGAGTATCATTGGCTGGTATGGTGATAAATCCATGGGTTTCAGTTGTTCCATAGCCATTACATAAATTGACATTTAATTGTAATTTTCTCTAAAAATATAATAATCAATTATATACCTATAATTCCTACGACAGTCCTTGGGTTCAATTTGGTAATGACAACGATGAAATATTACAAATGACTTTAGAAATGTGTAATAAAAAAACTCTTGTGCCAACCCTAAAGTAGGAGGAGACCGTCATCATCAACCTGCCCTTATCTTATCCCTATTAAAGGTCGGCACAGCAAGTACTACTCCAGGCGTGTGAAGAATACTTCTTAGTTTACCCACGCCCCGGTGAAAAGTGAAACGAGGGAAACAGTGGTGGTTTAGTGGGTATGCTCCTATTCTGGAAGAGAATCCCACATAACTACCGTGCCTTTCCCCGAGGCACGGAGTATGCATAAAGCATTCCCCACTATGAAAAAAAAGTATGTACTACTCCTCCATACATCTCTATCAGCCGTCATATCCGAATCTACCCCCTTCCTACGGATTTCATCTTTCACACAGTTATTCGTTACTTTTTAAAGTAGGAGGAGACTATGAAAATAATATTAAGTACCTTTAATGATTTCATTATATCAGGGCCTGGTTTAGCTCCGGTTGTTAACACCGTCTCCAAAGAACCCAAGTCATCGACGGAAGCCGCAGTAGCTAAAGTATTCGCAAATGTTGGCCCCAGAAGAGCCCAAGTTGGCTAAAACAATAATAAAAAAATATTTTGTTAAAAACTAACAAAGTCAAATCATAATAAACAGTACGATATTTTAAACAAACACTATTATTATAATAGTATCAAGACAGAAGACAATTATTGTACTGCATGGGTTGTATCAGTTAATTGAGCCAATGTAGTTAAAAATAATTATTCATTTACTATGTAAGTAAGTACACCTCTGTACAACATAATATTCTTAACAATGAGTCAACGGTGGACCAAGCAAATATTTGTAATTACCATCATTGATGTCAAAATAAGTATGAGATTTTAGATGTTCTTAACGGCCGATAGGTCGATGACTATACAAAGCCGCTTGTTTCAAATATTCCTGATAGGCCCTCAGTCATAGAGGAAACCTTTAGAATAACTAGCAATTAATTTATTAAAATCTATTGAATAGAAAGCGTAGGTGACTCAGTTGCACTTGAATTGCAAACTGCAGATCCTGGGTTTAAATCCCGCCATGTACCGATGTGTTTTCAATTTCCGATTTACATATGTATTTATCCGACGTTCTTACGGTGAAGGAAAACATCGTGATGCAACATGCACATATCTGAGAACAAAATCAAAGATATGTGTGAAGTCAACTCGCACTTGGCCAGCGTGGTTGACTAACGCCTAATCACCCTTAACTTAGGGTGGGCTCCGAGCCCCTCGGTGGGGACGTATAGTGAGCTAATTGATATTGCTATATTGAATGTGAATATAGCTAGCAATAAAATTGTATATTGTCCAATGCACATTATAGAGAAATGTTTATAATCTGTATTATAAACAGTATTTGTTGCCGACAGATACGGAACTTTTTACACGTTTTTATTCATAATTGTTATATTTTTGAATTTAGAACTTTATATGTTTTTTCTTCCTTTTTCTCTATATTTAAAAGTTCAGTTGTAAATATAGTCTTGTAACAGTGCGTGCTTTTCTCTTTATTTCTAATAATTCTATTTAATATTTTTATTTTATCTTTTTATTATATAACATAATATTCCAAAATTCATCCTAATCCAAACGCTCTTTCTATCCTTACATTTTCCGTCGTCTTTAGTATATTTTAATGAAAATGGAAAAAATCTTATTTTGTTATATACAAGAAATTCAAAATTCAATGTTGCCTTGGCTCCTTAACCAGGAAGACCTGTACTTAAGGAGCAAAGGACTTCCCATACATATAAATTTACTAATTGTTTGTGTAGAAAAACATCTAATTTATGAATGAACAATTATAGTGTGTGTGAATGTGTGTGTGTGTGTGTGTGTGAGAACATAATAATCTAAAACATCACCTTATGCCGTCTAATCATAGTAAGAAGACAGTCAATAGTTGACTTCGGGGTCATCAGTAATGTTATCTGGTACACGGGACAAGCGATCATTAAGCTAGTGTGCGTCATCCATTGCGCAGTTGATACCAACATTGCTATGTTTGTCGGTCTAGGAAACTGGGAATGTTGCGTCCTGTAATAATTTTAACAATTAAATTTGAATGGAAGTAAAATTATACTACAAATGTTTAATCTTTTGATGGATTATTAATACTGGAATGTAAGCAATGTCTATTATTATTATTTTTTTAATTATAAGTAATAGTATATTAGCTTAATTTTTTACCACTTAATTACATCCATTAAAAATACATTAATTTAGCTATTTATCAATTTCTCGAGTATTAAATAATACTAGAGGACCCGACAGACGTTGTTCTGTCTACACGTCTTTAATTTGAATAAATTAATATGAAGTTAATATTTGATGAAAATTGTGAATCTAAACCATTCCCACATCCCCTTGAACACACGCAAAAAATTTCATCAAAATCGGTCCAGTCGTTTGAGAGAAGTTCAGTGACATACACACTCACAGAAGAATTATATATATAAAGATTGCCATTATATTGATAAAAATTCTAGTGCTCATAAATTTGAGAATGGATGTATAGTTAAAAAGGTACACTAAAGTGGAATGGCGTGACCGATATCCCATTATCCCAACCAGTTTGATAAGACTGCAGCGACCAAGAAGAATGCAGTTAAAAGATAAAATATATCTTCTTCCTTCTTCCTACAGTCCTAAGATAGGCTTAAATAACGGAATGTTAAATCTTAGAGTGGGCAAAAGTTTTACCATAGAGTGGGCAACTGTGCGATCAAGCCTCCCTGTGATAGTATTGCAGCTTTGGGCAATCCAGTAGACCCACTTGTGGGCAACATCAAAACTGGTAAATCTAAGTTCACATGTGTTATTCTGTAATGACAAATAAAATATAAATATTACCTAAGTACTGAATTACATGTTGTCGCCCTCATTTCCGGTATCCAAATTCTTGGGTATTGCAGAATAATGAATGGATACGGTTGCTCTATTGACTTAATTTATATGTAGATGTTAGAATGGATGTCACACTTGAATTCTTAACTAGTAGAATGGCCATAACTCTCTTGCAGATGGTTATGTTGCGTTATTATTATAATTATACTCAAGTATAATGAGTACAGTATAGTTTAAGGTCAAAGTATTTCACTAGTGTAAGAAGTAAGATTATGTACAGTAATCCAGATTTAATAATCTTGAGATTGTACTGTTTAATCTTACGAATATTGTAAATGGTAATGTTTAGATGGATGGATGTTTGTTTAAAGGTATCTCCAGAACGGTTGCATGGATCTCGCAAAAATCTGGCATAGTTGTAGAACATAATATTGAAAACACATAGGCTACTAATTATATTTTTATTTTAATTCCTCGCGGACGGACTCGAGAGCGACTGCTAGTTATTTCGTGTTTTTAACTCACCTGAAGTCATCTATATTGGAACTTGCATTTTTAGTGAATTTATGAATAGCATTGCTATCCGCAACAACAATCTCTGGTTGATTAATATTACGTTTATTAAGTAACTCAGTAATATCGTTTAGTTTCTTCTGTTCACAGAAGATCACCTTTGGACCAACTAAGTTGTTGAAATGAGTAAATTCATCTGGATAAACGAGAATAATACATTTTTAAGTTACCATAATATATAATAGTTACTTTTTCCGTGTTTAAAAATGGGACTTTTCCCAATCGATACTTAAATATGGACTGTTGCAGATTAATACTTAACCGTGTAAATTTCTCTGTTATTATATATATAATGTTACTAACACAACTAAATGCGAATGTTTGAATGTATAGATGGATGTTTTTAGAAAGTATCTGGACGACGACTTAACAGATCTTGCGGAAATTTGGCATATATGTACAGCATAGTCTGGAAGAACACATAGGCTACTAAGTTTTCTTTTAATTCCGCGCAGACGGAGTTTCGGGCGACAGTTAACATGATTACAAATCGTATACTTACAGTTCGTGCTATTAGGATCTATTAATATAGGGATGGCTCCTGAAAAGATTATTCCATAGTAAACTGCTGCCATATATTCATCATTTCTTAATATCACCATTACGTGTTTTCTAGAATAACCATTTGCAATCAACGTCCTTGTTATTGGTATTGCAATTTTGAGTATTTGTTCGTTAGTAATATATTCATTTGTTAAACCATTTATCTGGAAATATACATTATAAATGTATTGATGGATGGATGGTTGTTTGTTTGAAGGTATCTCCGGACCGGCTCAACGGATCTTGATGAAATTTTGCTCAGATATAGAACGTAGTCTAGTAGGACACATAGGCTACTAATTATGTTAGTTTTTAATTCCAAGCGGACGGAGTCACGCGACAGCTAGTGCTTAATAAACCAAAATATCAGTCGTTTAAAAGCCCACGTGTAAATGCCGCTTAATCATTTACCGTTCTTAAATACAACAAATTACATATAAGTTACTGCAGAACTTATATTTTGATTATTACTCTTTCTTTGATACATACTAAAAAAAACTGTTAGTCATTAGAACTTATGTGTGCATATTTAACTAAAAATAAATGTGCAAATTGCATAAAATTATTTGTTTGCAAATTTGCACATGCTCGAGAACATTGCTCGAGAGGAAAAAAACGGAACCCTTATAGAATCACTTTGTTGTCCGTCCGTCAGTCTGTCTGTCTAAAACCTTTTTTTTCAAAGAACGGGACAAACAAAAGGCGTTTAAAAAGAGGTCATCGACTCTCTTGGATATACGCAACTTCAGAGGAACCGTAGTTGCATTGAAGGACCCTAAGTTCTCTCCTTAATAGTTAATCAATAATCATAAGCATTAGTAAAAATAAAGACATATTACCATGAAAATTCCAGAGCGATTTGCTTTCATACTATATAACAGTATTTCAGATAAACTGATTTTACTTATATCTGTTTCATGTTTAGTTGTTAGTACTGCATTTAAAATATCGTCAAGATATGTTTGTGCCTTTGTTGCTTTCCCTCTAAGTACTGCGTGAGACATTCTTCCAAACCTATAATGGAATATTTTTTTAATTTAAATTAGGCCATAGTCATAGTGCTTAGAGCGTCGGTGGCTTAGTGGTTTCAGCATTTGACTTGTAATCTGCAGGTTCTGGGTTCGAATCCCGCCATGTACCAATATGTTTTTCGACTTCAGATTTACATATGTACATATATCCAACGTTCTTACGGTGGACATATCTGAGAAGAAATTCAAAGATATGTGGGAAGTCAACCAACCCGTACAGGGCCAGCGTGGTTGACTATGGCCTGTTCACACCTAGCTTAGGGTTAGGCTCCGAGCTCCTCAGTGGGGGCATATAGTGAGCTGATTATTATGTGCCTAATAAGATAATCCTTACTGTACAAATAAAATCTTATTTCTTACTAATATTATAAATGTGAAAGTAGATCGATGGATAGATGTTTGTAAGAAGGTATTTCCAAAATGGCTTAACGGATCTTGATAAATTTTGGCATGTATATAGACATAGACTGGAAGAACACAAAGGTAAGTAATCAATTTTTTTTTAATTCCGAGTGGACAAAAAATATTAATTAATCATTAATTGGTAGTAACTTTGTAAAAAGTACTTACGTTATAATGGGTTCTACTTAAACTTCAATTTACTAATTCAAAACTATGCAAAATGGATACTACATTCGCATCGTAATTACGGATTTATAAATGTAATACTGTCTTTATTTCGCGCACGATTAAATTACTTAAGACGCGATTCATCTTGCGAGCAAACACGCACTTACATATCCCAGTCAATTTACCGTCTAATATAATAAATTAAACTAAATTATGTGGGTAGTTTATCTTAAAACTTAAATACATTACTTCGTCGCAACACAGATAATATTGAAACAAATCCATCTTACTATAATATTATAAATGCGTTAGTTTCTAGTAAGATTTGCTTGTTACAAGGTATCTCCAGTACTAGCACAGATGTAGAAAATAGTCTGGAAGAACACATAGCCTATGCAAATATTTTTTTTAATTCCGCGCGGAGTCACGGACAACAGCTAGTGTAACTGGACGATAAATGGGACTTTTTTTTAATTCACTAGTATTAAATATATGACAGTTCGATCGTAATTATTGATTATTGGGGTCGGCAGTAACTAGACATGTAGTAAAGTCGTAAAAAAAACAAAACAAAAGTAAATACTTACGATAACCTAGTTTAAATTAACCTATAAAATTTATCTCGCAGGGTTATTGCCCGACATTTGATTTACTTTTGAAATGACTAATAAAAACATACAGAAATAAATTGCATTAATTTATTTAATTTATCTGGCCACGACTCCGACTAAGCAGAATTAAAAACAAACTTAATAAGTAGTCTATGTGTTCTCCAGATTATGTTCTACATCTATGCCGAATTTCAGCGAGATCCATACAGCCGTTCTTGAGATACTTTCATACAAACATCCATCCAAACATTCGCATTTATAATATTAATAAGATGGTAAATAACCATTTAAATTTTTAAAAAACATAATTTAATTTAAAAAAATATTCAATACTCACTTTTTATATCCGTATTTAAAAAACAGTTGTATATTTATTTATATTTAACAATTTATTTAAAATATTTATTAGAATCAATTGTATACACTGCCGTTTACTATGACGATCTTCGTGCGAATGAAAATGAAGTCAAAGTATCATGATAATTATCATCTAAGTCATTAATAATGTTTACGTTGTATATGAATACGACTGTTTCAATTATTATTACAAAAAAATAGTTATGCGATATACAGTCAAAGAATTTAATTACCTACCCACCCGAATAGAATTTCGTATAACAATTTGTGAACAGCGGACATATGTCTTGCGACACGCAAAATATGAACTTCTTCAACTCATAATGATGGGCAAAATGAAGGCAGAAGACGAGTTGAAAGGAGGAGAAAATCGTGGCTGAGAAACATCTGGGAATTGACTAATATTGCTAGCGTTGAACAACTTTTTCGCTTGGAACAGGACATGAAAGGGTTCGCTGAGCTGATGGCCAACCTCCAGTAAAAGAGAGGCATTAGAAGTAGAAGGATATGTAAACACTTTTTTAATGATCGTCGCTATCGACCAAAGCTTTTACTTTTTTTATTTAAATCAAATTACAATTTTCTTTTAAATTTAATTAATAATTGCCGTGAAATTGATTTTGACATATGTTGTTGTCTCTGCTTTTATTAAATAAAAGGAGAGGGATGACAAAATTATTTTATACGAGTACTTTTACGATCGAAAACCACTATGAGAATTGCACTTTGCTACAAGTTTTCAAAACTAATTACAATGTGCGCCTCAACTTCACTGAAATGGGTGGATGGGTGGGAAATTAATGTCCTCCAATGTAAAATATAAAATTAATTAAATAAAAAAAAAAATCGTAATGTAGTTATTATAAACATTCTTAATTAATAATTTACAATAAAGTTATTAGAAATCAGTTATTTCAAAACAAATATTTTTTTGAGTAAATCGACTTATAATTTTACTAAATGTATACTGAAGAAATATAGAAGTTATATTCAATATAGTATAGTATTATATTTTATAATAAAAGCAAATTTAAGCAAGCATTGTTGCGTCAATAAATAATGGCCATATCGACGGAGAAGGCAATGTAGCGAATACGTCCGATCCGCGCTTTGAATTTATGCTTTCCGTTGGTCTGATAGGATTAGGCCATGAAACAAGCGAGCTGAAACATCTATAAGTACAGATATATAGCGTGTCCTAAAATTCAACAATAAGCCATTCCCGATTTATGGTCAGGTCGATAACTACAGGGGGAAAATAATAAAAAAATTCCAACCCTTTTGATATAAAACTTGCATTAACTTTTTTAAATTTTCTTGTTATTTGATTCCCTAACCCATATGATTACATACTGTAGCTACAAATTTGCGTACTGAGAAATGTTAACAACAACGTATGGAGCAGGTTTTACTTTATAATATGCACTTATGTTATAAAGAAAATGTTTTTTTTTAGTGACTGAGTGGTCACTGTTTGCCTTGAAGGGGCATTTACAGTTTCACTGGGCTCGAGGTGGACACGCGCAGATGGTGCATAGCCTGAACCTCGTTTAAGAGTAACAATACTTGAGGGCTCCCTCAGGAGCCTCGGCTCGGTGTGTTATTTCATTATTGTTATCGGATTAGTAAAGAAAATGAACATATTTATTACGTTGTTAATTTAAACCAGTGGTTCCCAAACTTATTTTGTCCACTGCCCACTTTGAGATAAATAATTTTTAGCGCCCCCATATTTTCACATATTTAAAAACCACTATAACTTCAAATTAATTTAATTAATTATTGTGACCTATACATGTACATATATTAACGGAGAATTTTAAACTACTAAACTTTTACTATAAGCCGCAACTTGAGACCTACAGCGCCCACTAGGGGGCGTTATCGCCCACTTTGGGAAAGACTGATTTAAACCCATATGAGTAAGAATTTCCTTCAAACAAAACTGTGACGATATTCTAGTAATTTAGAATAAAGTATGTTTATAATTTCATGTTTAATGTTGTTATTTAAAAGAAATTAACTCGCTAATTTCATGGCTCCAACTAGATACTTTTTAACAAGACAAATCGTCATAATTTAAGAAGAAAGATTTAGATTTTTTGTACAATAGACGCTTTTAGATAAGGGAAATTCGTTATTATTGTTTCCCTTGTACTCATCTGATGTCTGTTACAACTAATTTACTGCGAAAATATTCCCTTCATTTGTCACGGTCAAGAATAAAATAAATCAAAGAGAAATTTCTTTATCTTTACGAGACATTGATCATTGTAACAAAGACAATGTGAAATGTATTATCTTATGATTTTAAAGAATAAATCGTTGATAATGTTGCTTTTAGCCGGACAGACCAGCCATTTTGGCCGAACATTTGGGTAGACACCGTACGTTATTGAAAGCTGTGTCTCAGATTTAATGGGTACGACAAAAAAAATTGATGGTAAAATCACACTCGTTTGCGAAATGTAAAAAACCTAAGAAAATCCGGACAATCCGGACACTGTATATTTTGTCCGGATACGCAACCCAAAAGCCTACCTATGTCCGGCTATACCCGAACGCCTGGCAACGATACCCGCGACTCCGATTGCATGGAATTAAAAAAACTGAATAGCCTTTGAGATCTTCCGGAGTACGTTCTACAACTATGCTGAATTTCAGCGCGATCCATGCAGCCGTTCTGGACTTAACTTCTAACAAATATCCAACCATCCATCTAGAGTTTCGCATTAATAATATTAGAAAGAAGGATTTCAAACTCAATTTATATTACTATATCATTATGCATTCATAGGTTTCTGTCAGTCGTTATATTTGACTCAATCCCTTTTTACGTATATTCTCTTTCAAACAATCTATCCATTTTCTTCCTTCTTACTAAAAAAGTACAAATAGCAATGTTTCTTGGTATTTTTGCAATGTATTTTCGATTTTACAATTTGAACAACTTCCTTTGCGATACGACTTTTACTCCCGAAGGGGTATCGAGAATGAATTTTAAGTTTCGACGTTCCTCTAAAGTTCTACAGCGGAGAAAATATGTGTTTCTTTTGAAATGGAACGAACTCTTTTAGTTCATAAAACTTTTAATTCTCTACGTGATTTAGATGTTTATACTGAAAATATAGAACTAAATGTTGAATGTGCTTTTAAACAAAGTCTTTTAGGCTCTTAAATAGTAGGGCGCTGGATACGGGGGGGGGGGATCCAGCGCGTGAGGCTGAAGGTAGGCCCTTCCCCATCTGGGCGCTGCTTCGGCAGCTGACGCAGGCGTGGTCGCAGACGAAAGCGCAAGCAACAGAGGGGTTTAGTGGGTATGCTTCACGTCCGGAAGAGAATCCCACATAACTACCGCGCCTACCCCGGGGCGTGGAATATGCATAAAGCATACCCCTCTGAAAAAAAAGGCTCTCAAATAGCACTTTAATACATTTTGCTACAAATTTAACTTATATAAAGATGAAAACAGCAATCCAAAGATTGTCTTTCGTTTAGAGGTATCGATCCATTATTGTTCTTCCAATAGTATAATGAATTACTTTGGTTTGAATTCTATCTGTGATTATTTTGGATTCAGCAGTAAGAAATATTAGTTCTATAGATAAGTGAAAATGTGTGTTGTCAGTGACGTCAGAGTATTGAGGTGCATCGAAATATATTATGTTCGAAAATCAAACTGCAGTTTCTTGTCCTCAGGTGTTCTTGCGTTTCATTGTACAATAATTTTATTCAACACAAGGAAAATGTCTACATGTCTTCCATGCGGCACATACGGACGAATACATAAAACCTTCTTTTTGAAGTCTGTTAAAAATATAGTCATTGTTCATATTGACATCTACTTATAGGTTTGCCATCGTTTGAAATTCGAACACAGTTCATGACCAAAATTTTTTTTAATTACTTGTGAACTTTTTCTCTGCACAATGTCTTTAAAAAGAGATACGAAGTTCACGCTTATATTAATAATTTAATGATTTTAGTCGATGAACACAATGTCACATAGTTTCGTACATGTTGTTCTTTGGTCTCCAAAACCAGTCGCTGGCTACCTAAATGTAAAGATTGGCGCGAAAAAGTCGCCGTGATTTTCAAGATGGCGGAGCTATACAGTTGACATAAAGCCTCTATGCCTGCACTGACCTAAGACGACTCTCGTCGACGATTTATCATTGTGTACGGAGCGCGCAAAGACACAATAATAGTTTCTAAGATTTACGTTGCCTATGTACGAAGAAGCTAAGTTTCGATAGAAACTTAACTAAACTTAAGAAAATCACTTATAACTTAGTTTAAACATGTCAAAAGCCACTTCATCGGTTACGCACATATTGGCTTGTAAAATTAATTGTTGATCGAGTTTAAACTTTGTTTTCTTTTAATTAAACGCTAAAATCATATTTCGAATGGATCATAACTAAAATAAACAATTGGCCCAATAGAATTTTTAACAGAAAATTTACTTACAGTAGTAGAGCCCGCTTTAACATCTTCGCACGTATTGTCTCGGCTCGCCCGGTGAAATACCACGACCACACAGAAGACAGGCGTCAAGTGGAAGCAATTCCGCGTACAGTCTGATGCGTGTGCGTCCCTGATGCCTACTTTAGTCCTATTTCCCTTCCCACCCTTTTTCTTATAAGGAAACGATGGGAAGTGGAAGAGGACTTTCCGGATGAGAGGATGCATGGAAAGGGAAAATATTTTGTTTCTGTGCATCCTCTCCTCCGTCGATTAAAGGTAGGCAACGCTTATGCAATTGCGTAAGTCTATGGGCAACGGTCTCTTCGCTATTTCAGCGACATATGTGTGGGGACGTATAGTACGCTGATGATGATGATCTATTTTACAGTAGACTGTTCAAAATGTGTTAAATCATCATCAACTTACTACATGTCCCTCACTCACTGAGGGGCTCGGAGCCTACCCTAAGTTAAGAGTGACTAGGCCATAGTCAACCACGCTGACCAAGTGCGGTTTGGTTGACTTCACATATCTTTGAATTTCTTCTCAGATATGTAATATAGACATATTAATTTAATTTTTTTTAATTGTGTAATTCAAATATATTTAATTATTATTAAAACTAACATAATATAAATATTAGTTTATAAAATAAATAAGAAACGTAGCAGATGTTATTTTAACAGGATTACACTCAGTGTCAAGTTTACATTCGTTTTAGCGAAGAGTTAAAACTTAAAACACTAATAGACAGCATTTTTAAGCTCTGAAGACTTTAACTTTCAGTAATCCGTGTTACTGAAAAGGTGCAACTTTAAAACTGACCTCTTTTCACTTGTAAAGCCTTAAAGATGAAAGGACTCTTGTGAGAAAGCATTTTTTTGTTAGTTACTTGACTGACAAAAAAACTACGTCTTATCCACAGTAATCTTACGCAAGTTAGCAAGAAGCGTAAAAAAGGATTGTTATAATTATTTAAAATGTCTGGCTATAAAATGCCATGTAAAATTTAGAAGAATAAAATTCAATTGACAGCTCTCAGTTTTAAATCCAATAATCGTTGACTACAGAGTATAAAATTCTAAAGATCGATCTGAATATTTTTGCTTATCAAAGTAAGACCCTCGGTGGCTCAGGGGTTAACCAGTTGACTTGTAAGCAGGTCTTGGGTTCCTATCCATGTAATAATATTTTACAACTTAAATCAGAAACACCAAGAAAGAATTAATTAATTTTGAATATTTTATTATAATTAGTAATTAACAAAAAACACATCACGTGGTTCGAAAGATTTTATCTAAGTATATTTTTAAACATAAGCCTAAATTTTTATTCATAATCTTATTTGAGAAGTAGCATTTTCATTTAGAAAAATATAATATATGCAACACGTGCGAAAAGATATAAAGATAAAATTAATTATTCGTCTTTAATATTTTATTTAATATCATACATTTAAGACTCTTCAGTCAACATTAAACAATAAACGTGTTATTTAAGATAAAATAAAGTTAATATTTCTTAAGAATCTGTATGTAATATAAAACTAAGTTTCAAGGAGCGCCTTCGTGACTAAATATGCGATAAATTCAAAGAATTAACTGATTTTAACACTCAGAGTAGTTAATATTATTAAGTAAAGTGTAAATTAAGTTAAACTAGTAGAAGCAAAGAAAACTTAAATTTATCTATACTTCGTTTCAATCCAATGCTTAAATTACGTAAACAGGGAAACGTGGAAATACCAAACATGGCGACCACTGCAATATTTTTACATTTATTTTGTAAATATTGTGTCAATGTCAAATATATTGCAACATAATAGTAACTAGATGCTATAAAATTAGGTAAAAAATTTTTTCACTACCAACCTTTAGAATTTATCTATTTTTAACTGCTTGGATTGGAACGTAGGATAAACAATTTTGGTCACTAATAATTGGTTTCTAAAACCAAAATCCTTGTATAAAACTCATCTCATTATCTTTGACAAAACAGATATAACGATGTTTTATACAGGGATTAGGGTCTCAGAAACCGACGATAATGCTTAACATATTTAACAAGTATTTATTTAAAAAAAATTTAAATTTATAATATCTGTGTAACAACAATAAAATTTATATCTTTATATTAATGAGATGATATGAACGATGATTAATGCTAAACATCATAATGGAAATTTTTAAACCTAGGGTTTCACTGCAGAAACAAACGTACATAAATATATTGTTATCTCACTTATTTCAAGCTAAATGAAAGGGATGACGATATATATTTGTAGAAGTATTTCAACAGTGAAAACCAATAAAATTTATTTTTATTTTTTATATTATATTTGATACTCCGTGTAGTTCCAATTCCATGTTTTGTTGACGCTGTTGTCCCCGCTGTAATTCATTTGTTTCTGTGGTTCCTGAAACTAAAATAAAAAAATAAAAATACACAAATCTCATCAAATAGTATTAGACTTTGTTATTATTGGAAATAATCCGTGGAGATCATTGGCGTTCTTTTCGTTTAGTGTCGTACATAAAATATTGTATTGAGTACCATGACCTCTTCATCTCTGGTTTAGAAGCTCAAATATCCTTAAAGTCTTTTAAAGAATTGTACTTTGATCCTTACACGTGAGTGCTTGTATAAAGTTGGATTTTGTCAGCAACTTTACCTTAAAGCCTTGTCCTATTTCCGTAACCATATCTTGCTCGATCTGTGGACCAAGATTAATTGGTTCATATTCATCTGATACCCCGCTGTCCGGGGAATCTGGTACGGGTGTCGCATTCATGTAGCCTTTTGGACCAGCACGACTCTTGTGGATACAATAGTCCCCAGTAAATGGATTTTGATACGCCACCACAGTTCTAAAAAAAATAATTAATTAAAAAAATATAAGGACATGGGTAAAAGTTTGATAACATTTAGCGTGGGCTTCAGAGACCATAATATCCGTTTAAATCGTTGATGACGATATTTTTTATACAGAAATTGGGACCTCAGAAGCCAACGTTAAGGATTGTTAACCAGTTTATGTTACATACCGTAATTCCTCCGTAGACTCTCCTTCTTTCTTATGTGAAAATAGTACCCTTGTTGGTTTTAGTAAAATTGCCACCTAAAAATAATAAAAACTATATAAATATTCTCGTGTCACAATGTTACTTATCTCCTCCGAAACGACTTAAACGATTATTGTAAAAAAAAATTATGCATAGCTGTCGCCCGCGACTCCGTTCTTCCAGATCATGTTCTATCATCGTCATCATCAGTGATTGGCCATAGTCAACCATGCTGGCCAAGTGCGGGTTGGTTGCCTTCACATATATCTTTAAATTTCTTCTCAGATATGTGCAGGTTGCATCACGATGTTTTCCTTTACCGCAAGAACATCGGATAAATGTACTTATGTAAATCGAAAAACATATTGGTACATGGCGGGATTCAAACCCACGACCTGCAGATTGCAAGTCAAGTTCTTAACCCCTGAGCCACCGACGCTCTCATTATCTCAGATTATGTTCTATATATATGCCAAATTTCATCGACATACGATCGGTGGTTCAGGAGATACCTTCAAACAAACATCCATCCATCTAAACATTCGCATTTATAATATTAGTAACAAACTGACAAACCTGTCCGTTCTGTTGTAACCGATGTACTCTATACACAGAGTAACCACACGTGAATATAATAAGAGCTAGCTGTAACAAAATAAAGCTTTACTTAAAGTTGGTTTCTAAGACCAAAAACTCTTTACGTGACACAACAATATGTTTTAAACGAGGATTTTGGTTTTAGAAACTCAATATTAAAGTGTTACTAAAACTTGACCTATAAATGCGTAACATTTAAATATTTAATACGACATATATATTATAACCTTAAAAAACTTAGATATAAGAATTACATTTTAGCTTAAACATGTCAAACTTTTTAGATGACCCTGATATGAAACAATACACGAAATTATGATCATGCGTACGCTTCCAAAATACGACCTTGACAATAACAAAGTACTTTATCCAGAGCAGTTTTGGTGATACATGTTTTTGGGTAAAACATAATCTTTTTAGCCGACTTCAAAAAGGATGAGGTTATCAATTCGTCTATGTCCTTTTTCATGTGTGTTACTGCGTAACTCCGACCCTAGTGCTCAGAATTTTTTTTTTGATCGAAAGATTTTGCAGTTGGGTCCCGTTTTTTTTTTAATTTTTATAACCTCCGTTGTTCAAAGGGTTATAACTATTTAACTAAACAGTGTCTTCATATATTTTTTGAAATAAGAATAAGTATTTTCGTAACATAAATGAAAAAAAATAAGGTTTTTTATGGTAATCTTTCTAAATACTGTTCCAGATTGTTCTAGATTTACGCAAAGTTCTTTTTTGAAGAAAAGCAAAATACAAAGTTAAAAATTATTTTATAGTAATCGTATATTTTTAAAAAGTTGTATGTATAGTTACAAAATGAACATAAGGGTTAAATTAATTACAAAAAATCTTTTACTAATAAGAAATTATTTCGATGGCTAGTAACATAAGCTATGTTTTAAATTATCGAGAAAAAATATTATAATATAAGTTCTTAGTACTTACCAAGATGATAAGAAGTAGGATGTCTATGTAAATGATGACCATTGTAACTTAACACGTCACTTGTAACTTAATAATCACGTCACCATCCGTTGAACTTAATTGTTTAGCACGTATCAAACAGAAGCTTGTGTTATGAAAAATTTCCCGTTTTGTATAACGTTAATAGAAAGAATGACCTTTGATTGGTTAAAAAATATTAAATTATAATCTATGATTGGTCAGAAATATTTTCTATTGCTTTATGATTGGTCGATGTGTTATCGTTTGAGAAATCGACCAATGAATAACCGCTGAAGGCTTCAGATTTGGTTCTTGCAGCAGCCATATCAAAGATTATATAGTACAGACCTAAAAATATAAATTGAATAAGTCTCAAATTAATTAATATTCACCTCTTTCGACTTTCTTATATTTATTCGGCTAGTTTATGCGTTTTATTGTTGCAGGTTATTAATATATTTTACCTCACTTGTTGACAATCTACTTCAAAACTTTGCTCTTTGTGTCCACTGATAGCAAAACAAAATTAGACGCTGATAAACTAACTGCTACACTGAACATCTTTAAATGGTAATTTAGGGAATAAATTCTATTATTTCTAAGTATGAGATATGTAGACTGTCAAACCTCTAAATGATACTGAATGTGAAATTTATAGGTAGAAAGTAATATTAACCTATCTGTAAGTTGCTTAATCTTTGACGATACTGGATAACTTGGCGCCATGGGTGTCGCGCCGTCTGTCTCCCCGGCTCCAGCATCTCGGTCTATATTCCAATCCGTAAAGAGATTCGTTGTGGTCGAAAACTCTGCAGCTTTTTCATCTTCGAATATATTTGCATTTGTTTTATTCCAATGAAACATTAATTAGTGCTGCGTCATTTTATGCAAAATGTTGCAAAGCGTGGAAAAATACTATGGCTATAATTTTTTTTTACATTAGAATTTAAAATGTGAAGAAGATTTTTCTTCTTTATTTATTTAAAAACAATTCGGTCTTTTTTATTTTTTTCTTCAATTGTGTTTTTTATAATTCGCTTTTATTTGAATTATGCTCTTCTTTATTATACTACTTTCAATCTATACTTTTACCTTTATCGTAATGCTGTCAGTATTTTATTTAATACAAGCTATTGTCCGCAACACCGTCCAAGCGAAATTAAAAAAAAAAACTAAAGTAGTAGACTATGTCTTCTTCCAGACTATGTTTTATATCTATGCCAAATTTCAGCGAGAAACATGCAGCCGTTTTGGAGATACTTTCTAACAAACATCCATCCATCCATTCATACAAACATTCGCATTTTTAGTATTAGTCAGTTCATCTTTAATATATTCTGCTATTTCAAACTCGCATAACTTTAAACGCAGTTCAATCCTTGACTACTTATAACAGAAACGCTTCAATCAAGTTAGGCCACAGAAACTTCTACTAACCTGAAGTTCCGACGAAGTTCCATGATTTCTCCTCTCTATGTTTACAACAATCGTATATTGATTTACAATACATCGCTAGATAATCAACGTAGCCTCGGCTTGACAAGAATAAAAGTTGATTATTTAAACTGGTTATTCATATAAAGAACTGGGCTTCTGAGAGCAAAATCTCTTTATCAAATATACCATCCCGGTCATTATTTATAAAAATATTAGCAGATTTTTTGTAAATTTACTAATATTTCTTTAACCATTCCAACTAAGCTCTAGACTCGTGCTAGGACATGGTTTACGACAATAGTCGATTGGCGGGATTCGAACCCCCGACTTCATAATCGAAAATCCTTACCCTTAATCATTAGGCTATTGGCGCTTTTTGATTATTATAAATTTTATTAATTATCTTTAACAAAACATAGATAATAAAAAATAACAATATGTTCAGTAACGATTTAGCGGCCTTCAAGAAAAGAGCGTACACCATCCTTAAAGACCGGCAACGCATCTGCAGTTCTTCTGGCGTTACGGATGCGGGCGTCGGATCAAATAATTTGTCCCCTTCTCCTAAAAAACAAATCGGAAATCTAAGTGTCATAGAACGAATGAAAAAAATATGCAAAAACTTAGTAACATCGGGATGTATTTGTTGAATTTATGGTCAAAAAGACCGAGAATAATAGATAGCGAGTGATCATTTTAAGGTACTGTAAATAAATTTTACTGGTTACTTAATAACAGGTCAAAGATTTTTCATTTGTTAATCAATTTCACTTTCTATTCCCAATTATTTGACTTCAATGATATTTTAATGAACTTCCTTCCTTGTTGTTCAAGTAGAGGTAAAATCTTATTCGTGCAATTATCGCAGCCCATTTTCACCGTAGCTTCATAATGAATATTTAATGAGTAATTTAAATTATACCATATTGTTTTCATTTATTTGTACAAGTAAAATGTAATTAATTATTATAATTAATTAATTAATTACACTTCATTATAAAAAAATACAATTGCATAAAAATATATCATGATTTTAAGCTCTTATATTTGATGTGATATGAGCGTCGGGGGTTCAATGCTCAAGCACTTGACTTGCGATCTGCTGGACGGGTTCGAATCCCGTCAGTTACCGATAAGTTTTTTCGATTTCAGATTTACATATGTACATTTATCCGACGTTCTTACGGTGAAGGAAAACATGCAACCTGCACATATCTGAGAAGTAATAATAAACTTGCACTGGGCCAGCGTGGTTGACTATGGCCCAGTAACCTGTAAACTTAGGGCAGGCTCCGATCCCCTCGGTGGGAACGTGTAGTGAGCTAATGATGATGATTGAAGTGATATGGGTTGGCCACATTATTCGCAGGATGGCTAATTCGACTGTAAAGTCCTAACATGGCCGCCACGGACTCGAGGTAACGTGGCTAGGTTGTAGGAGTATCCTGGATAAAGACGGCCAATGACCGATCCACGTATATTAGGTGAGACTTACGCTCATCAATGAGCAACATGTGGCTTACATGTTAATAATAATTTTAGTGTATGCATTAACGTAGTGTTGTTTGTCTCGAGCGTACACGTCATAAGTGCATGCCGGAGAGGGGGGGCGTCAGTCGATGTCAGACCTTTGGACCGGCAACACGTGTCGGTACGTCAACGAGCCAAATATAACGCAA
>NW_013530970.1:981066-1012518 GCF_000836235.2 Papilio xuthus | reverse complement strand
ACTTAACAAAGTTTTCAAAGCAGCATGTCTCTGGACCCCAATTAACCGATAACCTATGGGCCGGCCCAGATACTACTAGCGAGACACCGTAGAGCTGGACCTGCGGTAGCCACAAGCGATGGACTGGTAGGAAAAGGCGCAAACAGGCGACTTTGGCGATCACTTTTGTCGGAGACCGAGACATACTTTTCAAAGTTTTGCATAGCGTTTAGAAATGACACGTAAGTATGTATTCCTAATCTACTCAATAAATGAGGGAAATATACTGGAATACGGTAAAAATATTGGAACAAAGGCAGAGACAACCCTGAATCAATTGTGTAGTAAGCTTGATGAAGTAATGGTTGGAAACTTTTCAATGACGATAATAAGTTTTAACGTTTAATTGATTCTTATTTCCTATCAATAAAATTATTAACATCTGGAAGTAAATTATTTGCACTTTGTTACGTAATGCGTTATTATTGTAGTCATGGAGGGGGTAAATTAGATTTTTTTTTTAATAAGAGAAAGGGGTCTGATAAGCGCCGGCACCACCATAATGATTATCAATATGTATGGACATCCTCAACACCATTATAGCTGCAGATGCGTTGCCAGCTTTTAAAAGAAAGTACCGCCTTTAAGACCGTAATACTGCAGAACATTCCCCAAGGCAATTTAAGGCAAAAAAGGTCTGTTAAAGTTATCATTACTAACCTTGGATTATCTACTTTCTTCCCTTTTTTTGCAAATGGATAAGAATCATAAAATATGATTAACATTGTAAAAGACAGTACTCAAATAAATGAAGGTTGAAGCGTCAATAGCCTAATGGTTAATGGAACGAATTTCCGATCACGGGGGTTCGAATCCCGTCATTCAACTATTGTCGTAAACCATATAAGCACAAGCCTACAGCTTAGTTGGAATGGTAAAAAGAAATATTATTAAATTTGCTAATATTTTTATTAAAAAAAAGAAGTTCTTTTTATTGTAAGTGTTTATATAGCTCATAACTGGAATCCCAGTCTTTGAGAAAGTTAGTATTAATAATTAGAAATCAATTTTAATAAATTACACGATTTGACGATTAAGAATTTAGTTAAAAATAAATCTACAAAGTAAACAAAAGCCTTTTACGGTCGTTTCAATACAATTAAGACGACCGACGGAACAATAGCTTTCAAACAATTTAGGTCAATTCGTTCTATAAACGGAAATAAATTTCCGATTAGATATTAGTTTCATCGAATAGACTTCTAAAGTAACAAAAACTATTACATAATATAGCTGTTCGATGTCACTTACCCACAATAATAACTATAGATTGATATGGCTATTTGACCCGGTGGGCAGTAGTCAAACTAACCGCGGACGAGAGCGAAAACGTGTCCGTGGTCCCGTCCCGGTGCGTTGGAGGAACAGAGGGGTTTAGTGGGTATGCCTCCGCTATGGAGGAGAATCCCACATAACTACCGCGTCCCCCCCGGGGCGCGGAGTATGCATAAAGCATTCCCCTCTGAAAAAAAAAAGTAGTCAAACTAAACTACAGCTCAGTAGCGCCCTCTTGTCAACATAAATAAACGTTACAAACGTTTGTACTATTAATACCCAACACCGGCCCAATTCGCTAGAGAGCCATAAACACACACAAACTAGACAAATCCTTTATACTGCAACTGTTATGTTTTTTTTTTCTTTTGTCCATGTAGGTTATATGTATAATCTGATAAAACCAATTGCGATGGTGGCGCCTCTCTTAACTGTTCAGATATCCAACGTTTCCACTATAGATAGAAATATAGGTATTTAACACGAAAAAAGAGTGTTATAAAAAGCATCCGAAATCGACATGCAAGTATGCGTAGATGCATAAATGTAGGAAGCTAGAGAGGTATGTCAGGACCGCGCCGAATTGTCTGTGGTCTCTGCCTACTCATCTGGGTTACTGGTGAGAGTTATCTTTTTGTTGTTGTGTGTAAGTGTGTCACCACGTAACTCTTGCAAAGGTTGCATTAGAATGAAATTTTAAATTTAACGAAAAGAAACGTGGGATACCTTCTATTTTACGCATGTCTTCTGTGTGGGCAAGGTAACCCTGGTCGAGCCGACACATTTGCAACAGATTTTATTGCTGCGTGCATCTTTTGTTGCTAAAATACCTCACATGTTTACAAAATAAAATCTAATGCAATAACTGTATCTATAATCCAGTTCATTAATTGGACACCGAATCGCCTATTGAATTTTCATTTGAAATATGCGGCAAGCATAGCGGTTTATGTGCGGATATGTTGCAGTAAAATCTCGCAGCATATGGAATTTATTAGATCCGATATTATTCGATTCTGTTACTTTATTTGTGTAATAGAATATAACGGGCCTTACTACAAAAATACATAGTATTTCCTTTTTATACCGTAATTATAACGGTAGGGAAGGGATTTTTGACGACCATAGTTTCTTTCATCGGCTTTCAAAGGGTTAAACACGTGTTTAACTAAACAGTGTCTTATAAAATTACAGTGTCTCTTTGCTGTGCTGTTTTTGCTTATTGTGTTGTGATATTGAAAGGAGTAAATGTTATTTTTTTTTAGGTAATCCAGAATAATTTTAATAGCAAATAAAAATTCATTTGCTAGTAGGGAAATAACTGATTTTAAAAACGATCCGAAAAGTCACAATACCAACTTAAAGATATATTTTTCTTTTAATCACTGGCTAACATTAAACATTCTTATTAATATTCGTTCGCATTTAAAAAAAAACCATTCGATTTTTAAATATTTCCAACGTCGAAAATATTTAATTCAATTGTTATTTACTTTATTTTCCCGGCATTGTAAATGCATGTGGTTTCTCATTGTTTAAATATAATTTTTTGATGTTTATTTTATTCTTTTTATATTTAAAATAATTCATAATTACAATAAACGTTGCATTCAATTGCATATCAGAAATTAATTTCTTTATTTTATTTGTTCTTGTGGTTGTGTTTTGTTTATAATAATAATAAAGATAGATTTTTGTTTTATTATGAACATCACTTGAGAAATCTCTCTCTCTTTTAGTTTAAAGAAGAATAAAAGGGATGCAAATATACACATGTGTTTCGATAGTGTCGTAAGCTAAGCTAAGACGTTTATTTATACAAATATCACATTACTTTGTATCTATAACCACGCAACTAATAGGGTTGGCGAACAGCCGTAAAATATAAGTCAAAACATGAAGGCTTATAAAACTTTATGCCGGCGCACATGAGTGAGATAAGACCGGGAAGAAGACTTTGTATCTGTAACCAAGTAATGGTATTAAGAGTAGAAGAAACCGAGTTGAGGCATAGATGTATGAATATAGAAGCGAGAGAAGTGTCTGGAGCGCACTTAATTTATGTCCGTTGTCTCTGCGTAGCAGGAGCGTCGGTGGCATTGGGGTCAAGCACTTGACTTGCAATCTGTATGTTCTGGGTTCGAATCCCGCCATGTACCAATGTGTTTTTCGATTTTCGATTTACATATGTAGATTTATCCGATGTTCATACGATGAAGGAAAACATCGTGATGCAACATACACATATCTGAAAAGAAATTCAATGATATGTGTGAATTCAACCAAACCGCACTGGGACAATGTGGATGACGATGGCCTAGTTACGTTGTCACAGACTTTGGTAGGCTCCGAGCCCCTTAGTTGGGACGTATAGTGAGCTGATGATGATGATGTCTCTGTCGTGGTGATATCGTATAAAAGGTACGTGTATATAGCAATACAATCAATTAGAAATTGAAAACAATTGATTGGGAATAGTGACAAAACAAACAAAGCGGAGTTAAATACACTATTTAGTTTAATTTCGCTCGGGAAAGCTTCATAAAAGATAAGCACGATTATATATTGCTCGTTGTTTTAGTAATAACAATAGCTATTTAATATGTAACATGATTATTTCTTTCATTTATATATAGCAAAGAAATCTGTGTGTCCGTATTTTTAGACAGTATTAGTTAGAATAATTTGGCGCGAATGACGTGCTTTTGGTACAAAGTCCAGTGATAGAATGAATAGTGTGGGGACATAAACATCGACATTTTAGTAAGGCTAGTGTTGCGTCAATACACTGGCACATTTCGATATCGAATAAAATATATTTCGTACACATGATGTATTTGAGTTGCTGATAACGAAAAAATAATTTTTATTTTTTTTTGTTTTTCTTTTTATTCGCAAGGCCGCACTTGTTCCCAGTAATCTCCGGAACGGCTGGACCAATTTTGACAGGACTTTGACGAAAAGGTAGCTGATGAACGTCGAGATGTAGACATTGATGAAGTCGCGGGCGACCGCTAGTTTTTTTTAATAAAACAGATAACAATATGTTTAAAACGGAGATTTCTGTCTCAAAATCTCACGTTAAGCACAGAAAGTAAATGCAATCAAAATTGATAATGAAAGGCATGATGGATGACATAGCTGAATAGGACATAAAACGTCTTTTATCTAGTTCAATCAAGTCAATAATAAAATATCATAAGTGACCGTTCGATCAAATAAGGCCATCGCTCAAGTAATAAATCGAATTGCCGACGCCGCGCCGCGGGCGGCACAGGCCGTATGAAATTGTAGCGGTAACGAACCACTTTGCTAGATGAAAAGAAACTAAAATAGCCAGATCAATCATTATAAATGGAATCGTTATATTAGTGGACATAGATTACATTTAATGAAAGTTCTAGTATGATTTTATATTGTATTAACTCTCGTCCCGACTTTGACCGCGCGGGATTAAAAAATAGACAGTAGCCAATTCTCAGACCTACTGAATAGGTTTTTTTTATAACCGAAGGGGGCAAACGAGCAGCGGTAACACCGAGGTGTTCAACGACACCCATGGAAATCAGCAATACCAGAGGAACCGCAGATGCGTTGCCGACCTTTGAGATGGTAATAAACTCGCTAAATGTATATAAAATTTCATAAAAATCGGTCTTGCCATTTAGGAGGAATATGGTAACTAACATCGTGACACGAGAATTTTATATAAGACTAGCTGTCGACCGCGACTCCGTCCGCGGGGAATTAAAAAACATTAATTAGTAGCCTAAGTGTTCTTCCACAGCGATGAATGGATGGATGTTTGTTACGATATATCTCCAGAACGACTGCATGGATCCCGCTGAAATTTGGCATAGATGGTACACATAAACTACAAATTAAGTTTAATTTATAGCGCCAATAGCCTAATGATTAAGGGTACGGATTTCCGATCACGAGGTCGGGGGTTCGAATCCCGCCATTCGACTATTGTCGTAAACCATATCCTAGCACAAGCTTAAAGCTTATTTGGAATGGTTAAAGAAATATTAGTAAATTTACACAAAAATCTGCTAATATTTCTAATAAAAAAAAATTCTAGTCAAGGGTGAAAGTGGTAGTAATTTGATAAATGCATGAAGGTTGACAAACATCGATTGTTTACAACCCTATAAACGTCTTACTAACAAAGTGTAGAGATAAATTACTATTTTATCTTACTGCCACTTAATTCACTTCTAGCTTGTTCGTACTTCGCAATTGATCAACAAATGACTACGTTTAAAAGGCGGACACCGACTTAATTAGTTCGCTAATTTATCCTATAAAGCTTTCTATTCACGAACCAAGCTGCATTCATTTGTTTCCTTGTTATGTTTTAAACGTTATTATTTTCAATATTATTTTATTTATTTAAGATGTGAAGTATAAACTGTAGAATATTATTAACAAATTATGAGCTATCACAATACTAGGGGTCACCCGCGACACCGTCTGCGCGGAATTAAAACAAAGTTGAGTGGCATATGTGTTCTTACAGATTATGTTTATTTGCCAAATTTCATCGAAATGCGTTCAGAGGTTCTGGAGATACCTTCAAATAAATATTCATCCATCCATCCATCCAAAACATTCGCATTTGTAATATTAGTAAGATTTTTATATGATAAGTAATAACTCATTTAAAGTAGACTCGATTCCCACAGAAGGATATTTTAAGCGTCTATAATAACTATAAATAAACGAATAACTTTAAACATTGTTTTATTATTAAAATAAATTCTAGCTTATTTTACTTTTTATCTGGAAGATTTTAATCATCATATGAAGATTGTGTCATTTACGATTTTTAACATAAGAACCACGCACGACTTATAATTTGACGGGATAGAAATTCGTACCTCTATCAAAAAGTCATTGAGACAAAGTCACTGTTAACTAATCAAATTATTATATTTAAAAAAAAATGAATTCTTTATTTGAATTACAGTACAAATGCTGAGGTCCGTGCATGGCACGTTTTATATTACCTATTTGTGTAACCTAACCGAATTTAGTGGTCGACGCGTTTAAGTACATGCCAATAAATTAAGAAGACATTTACATTTTGTGGCAAGCGAGCGCCTGTCGCACTCTTAGAGTTTGCTCAGCGGCAGTCGTTCGGAAAAGAGTCAATATTTATACCTTTTAAATATTCAGTAGGAAAGTAAAACAAGTAGGTGTAGCTTCTATACTATGTGACATAGTATAGTCCATCGATGTGATTAATTCGAAGGCATCTTAGTTCAATAAGGCTGCATAGTCGGCGGCTCAGGGGTTAAGCACTTCACTTGCATTCTACAGTTCCTGGTTTCGAATCCCGCCATGTACCAATGTGTTTTTCGATTTCCGATATACATATGATCCGACGTTCTTACGGTGAAGGAAAACATCGTGATGCAACCTGCACAAATCTGAGAAGAAATTCAAAGATATGTGTGAAGTCAACCAACCCACACTGGGCCAGCTTGGTTGACTATGGCCTCTCGGTGGGGACGTATAGTAAGCTGATGATGATGATGTTGTCTTACGGCAGTATATAGAAAGCGGAGAATTTCATACTATGAAAGATATTAGCGAAGAACAAGCCATGGGTTTTCATCCTAATATTATAAATGCGATTGTTTGAAAGGATGAATAGATAGATGTTTGTTAGAATATATCTCCAGAACGGCTGTATGGATCTCGCTGAAATTTCTCACAAATGTAGAATATAGTCTGTAAGAACACATAAGCTACTAATTGAATTTTCTTTTAATTTCGCGAGGACGGGGTCGCGGGCGACAGCTAGTCTCTTTATAAAACATATCGTCATCTCTGTCATTATCTTTGACAAAAAGAGATAACAATATGTTTTAAATGGGGGTTTTGGTTTCAAAAAACCACACACCAAGTAATGGACATATAATTACGTACCGTGTGTTTCCACTGACGAAAATATTTATACAAGAACATATTGTTGCCTCTAATAGTTTAAATGGAAAGAGAAGGATGTCGATAGTTTTTTGAACATTTGTTGTAGCAGTGAAAACCGACGGTTATTGTGATGTAAGCATTACTTAATTTTGCATTCACCTAATTTATTTACTTAAAATTTTATTATATAAGTTCAAAAGTAATTAGCCATTGTTCTCTTCTCTGATGTAAAATTTATGAATAAAAATATATTTAGAACCCGAGCGCAATAAAAAAATTCCATAAGCAAAGAATAATAAATTTGTTTGGAAACAAGATGCTCGTAAAAAGGCGGATCTGTAATTGTTTCCTAAAAGGAAAACTCATAACTCGAATAAATTAAAAAAATAGAAATTTATCAAGAGAAGTATTTGATTGCTTTTAAATACTCATTTATATTTTTAATTTGTTGTAAAAACGAAATAATTACGCCAAAATAAAACTAATAAATTATTTAATTCGATTTAAAATGTTTAATAAAAAAATAAAATGTAATTTTATAAAATTAAATTTAATTATATCATTCGAAATCTTTAATAATTAAATAACAAAAGCTTCAATTAATTTATAACAATTTTTTGTTGTGTTTTTTCAATTAATAACAATAAGTTCATTTATTAATTTAATTACAAGATCGTTTTATATAAATTTCAAATTGAAAACACACGTCGCGCTCACAAACAAGGATTACATTATATTAATGAAACGATTATATTCAATATATACGCTTGGGACTTTCGAAATGAAAACAATTTATTCTATTATTCAAGTAACAACCAATAGCACAGAAGTTAAATATTTAAATTTAAAAAAAAAAACTGAATTATTTGTATACTGGCCAGCATTATAACTGTAATATGAAGGAGGTTTTACAAGAATAAAGTATTACAAATTAATCTTTCCTACACATTACAAAAAAAAAACAAAATAAAAGTATAACAGTGTTATTGTACAGTAACTACATAACATTTATTTGACGAAGGATGTTCTTCTTTTACCTTGATCTCTCGTCTTTTATATCTTCTCTTTAACGCAATAAATTTTCCATCTTGCTTATCCATTTACTAGCGGTTGCTCGCGACTTCGTCTGGCAAAATTAAAGATACCCGCGTAAATTAGCTTACTTCCTGTCCAAGTTTTTTCAAAATCGGTGCTGTAACTCCGAAGATTACTCGCATTAATCGCGACCTTGTAGACAAACGTATAGGTATACAGATAAACATTAAAAAAGTCAAATATGTTTTTTTTTCTCGATATTACATTCAGACTCTCCATTATGATTTATATAATCATCATCATCATCATCAGCTCACTATATGTCCCCACCGAGGGGCTCGGAGCCTACCCTAAGTTAAGGGTGATTAGGCCATAGTCAACCACGCTGGCCAAGTGCGGGTTGGTTGACTTCACACATATCTTTGAATTTCTTCTCAGATATGTGCAGGTTGCATCATGATGTTTTCCTTCGTTACATATGTAAATCGAATAACACATTGGTACATGGCGGGATTCGAACCCAGGACCTGCAGATTGCAAGTCAAGTGCTTGACCACTGAGCCACTGACGCTCTCGATGATGACGATGATTTATATAGAACATAACCAACAATTTATATTTAGATATTTCTGTATTGCATTTACGATAAAGATGATGATGTTATTCTAATCTCGTCAAGTTTCTTTCAGTCTTCTTGATACTTGACAAACCCTTTTGTAATGAGAATGGTTGAGTTTACTTCAAGCGTACATTGTATACCAACTTGTTCAAGTTACAGTCTTGGGACTATTAAGGCTGGAAACTTTGATCGTTCTTCAAATTACTCCCGGCGCAATTTAAACTGTTCGTTTATGAAAAAACCTTAAGCTTTTAACTTTTGCTCTTCTCATTGTTAATCTAATTTATTTCATTAGATTTATTTTAATATGTCACTTATATTTGTGTTACTGCACGTATTCCTTTGGTGTTCTTGGATATTTTGACGAATTTATTTAAATAATCAAACATATGAGTATGCGTTCTTATCATTTTCTTCCTTTGAATTTTTCTGACACTCCTATCACGTAATATAGCCCGCGACTCCGTCGGTGTGGGATTAAAAATTTAATTATTAGCGTATGTGTTCTTCCAGGCTATGTTCTACATATGATGGAGATACTTTCAAACAAACATCCATCCATCTAATTCATTTTTACACATCACATTCGCATTTAAAATATTAGTAAGATATATTTTTAATATTCACACTCCACCCCCCCCACATATCCACCATCACCCTTAACTTAGGGTAGGCTCCGAGCCCCTCGGTGGGGACGTATAGTCAGCTGATGATGATGATGATGATTCTTAATTTTGTCTCGGTATAGTCTAGCATTTAATTTCTTTAGTCTATTTCTCTAAAAGTCTAAAAAAGTGAAATCCGAAAAATAAATTAGCAACGAGTAAATAGGAAAGTCATTAGGAAGAAAAAGATGCTTCAAATTCTAGTACTTTTTGTCGGATTAAAAATGAATCCCTAACTAAACAAAGTTGGTAACAAGTTGTTCCCGGTATGTAAATCCGGGTTATTCGAGGCAACTGTACAGCTGTTGCAACAAGAAACCGCCTTCGTGTGTCCGTGATCTGGTTTCATATTTACATAATTCATGTGCTGCTTTGTCGCGTTAAATCGGGGAAGTTTTAGATTTTATTTTTAGATGTCATAGATTTTTTACCACCATTTCTCTTATAAGGTAAGGGAAGTGGAAGTGGATGTGGACTTTCCCGATGTGAGGATGCATGGGAAGGGAAAATATTTTCTTTCTGTGCATCCTCTCCTCCGTTAAATAAAGGTAGGCAACACATATGCAATTGCGTATGTCTATGGGCAACGGTCACTTCGCTATTTCAGCGATTTTAGTCCACTCGCTCGTTTGCCACTTTATGATATAAAGAAAACCGTCTTTCATTCTTGAGTACAATACAGTAAAATAATGGAATACGTTCCCAACGTCAATGTTCCTGATTTGATTCTTTAATTTTGCATTAAAACTAGAATTTGCATGTGTCTTCGCTCGCGTCTAACTATATAAAAACATGTAGTAATTAATATAACGTATGTCTCCCGTGTTCCCAACAGTGAAAGAATTCAAAACGGTTAAATAATTTCAGAACCTATTCAATGCAAACAATCAAATCTTTCCTATTTATCATGTAATATTATAAAAACGAATGTTTATTTGGATTTTGTTACTAGGTATCTCCAGAACGGCTCAATCTCGCTGAATTTTGTGTCATTTTATTTATTTAATTCCACGCGGACGAAGTCGGGAACCACTGCAAGTATTAGTATTGATTACAATTAGAAATACTAATCATTAATTTGCTACCCTACTTTTATAAAACTACATCTCCATTAGTCTAAAAAAAATATGAAATAAAATTGATATTGAACAATAGCGATTTCTCTATGAAAATGTACACTAGCCAGCAACAATTTTCAATCGTATGCACTGCAACTAACGCACTGTAACGATCCGCTTTATTGAAAACTTTTAATAGAAAACGCATGTTGCTCTCAGCTATAAATTTATATACCATTGTTGCTTTTACAGGTTTAAAAATAAAATAACTTTTGATCTTTACTTACAGGTTTACCCTAATATGATTTACTTTGAAATATTTATTGGATTATCAATTAATATCTTAATAAGACATATAATAAATATTGCCTCTCATCCCACTGCCCTTATCGCTACAGAGGGTCGGCAGAGTATGTACTCCTCCATACATCTCTGTCAGCCTTCATACCTGAATCTACCCCCTTCTTACATATCCTCTTTCACACAATCCATCCATACTTTTTCCCCTAATATTTTCTGTACGTAACATTTAAAATAATTATATTATATTTAGTAAACATGATGTATTTACATTGCTGATAAGGAAATAACAAGTAAAGAGTTGTTAAATGATGACTTAAGGAACCACTTAGGGAGCTACTTACCGTAGATACGTTAAACAGCAGTTTTTATGTGATTTACTAGACTAAATGCCAAACCTCTAGGGAAAATAATAATTAATTTACTAATATTTGAAATACGAAAGTTTAGATGGATGAACGGATGTTTGTTGGATCCCAACAACGGCTACATGTATCTGGCTGAAAGTTTGCATAGATGTAGAACATAGTTTAAAAGAACACAATTACTAAGTTTTTTTTTATTTCCGCGTTTATGGCAATAGCTATTATAATAGTTCTATAATCCATCTACGTAATTCGACCATTATAAACGCGCTTTGTTACATTTATATCGTGAATCGGATGAAAATTATCTGGCGTTAATTTGGAAAGTTTCGCTCGTAAATTTTGTGGCCATTGATAAAATCTCATATTTGGACATCAATTAAAACGGATTTAGATTATCTTTCTTTCAAATGGATATATTTTCATAAGCTTTTAATATAAACATTTTTATAATATTACTAGCTGTTAATGTTGACTTCAAAAGTTTAAAAGAATAACTTTATAAGTAGCCTATGTGTTCCAAGAGACTGTTTTCTATATGAATACTAAATGTCGCCCGCGACTCCGTTCGCCCGGGATTAAAAATAGATGTTGACCGATTCTCAGACCTACTCAATATGCTCACAAAATTTCATGAGAATCAGTCAAGCCGTTTCGAAGGAGTATGGGAACGAAAATTGTGACACGAGAATTTTATATGTCATTAACATTCATCCAAACATTAAGTTTTACTAATATTATAAATGCAAATGTTTGGATGAATGAATGTATGTTAGAAGGTATCTCCAAACGGCTGCATAGATCTCTCTGGAATTTTGCATAAATGTAGAACATAGTTTGGAGGAACACAAAGGCTATTAATTAAGGCATAATACCGCGCGGACGGTATCGCGGGCGATAGCTCGTTTATAATATTAGGAAGATACTAAGATATTGACTATTGATTTCATGCTTCATTCCCTTGCATTTTTGTTCTAAGTTTTTAAAAAAATAGAAAAAGTAAAACTTCGGAGTCTTATGTAAAAGTGTAGCTACTTTTCGCCAACTTGTGGACGGGTATGTAAATTCGTTCCACGGCGTCCACAGCTCGAGTTTGCGAACAGCATACGTCCGAGAATACATAATTCATGAGTTTATATACTAGGAACACGCAGGTTCGTTATATACTCTTCAGTCGCCTTGCCTGTCATGATACATAGTCAATATTATGTAGATACAGTCGAGGACTTTAGTTTACTACCCTATTGCAACGTTATTATATTTATAATATAACCATCGCTTTTCATTACAAATTTATTCGCATAATATTGTTTTCTACTCACTAAAAATATATATATCAATATTTAAATAATAGATGCGTAATGTGAGCGATTTAGTGACATACAAATTTACAAGATTATTTTATCATAATAGTGGGTCGGAAATTAAATTCTTTGACACTAAACTTGTTTGAAAAAAAATATATTTTCACTATTTAATAGGTCAATAACATTTCGCTTAAATTCTCTTTGGTGAATACAGAAAAATAAAACAAAAGTTTCCCCAATAACTGGAATTTAAAACAAAATATACCGGCAACAAGCTATAACCATACTAATCCCAGTCGTAATGCAAGGAATTAATGTTGCTGAACAATGATACTTTATTGAGCTCGCGAATATTTATGATCGAACAGTTACAAATTCGAAACGCAATTATAAACTAATCCACGCATAAATCGACAAAAATACATTTTACAAACTGATTTATTATTTCCGATTTAAATATAATTTGGTTTATTTGCAATTTATAACTATTTATAGCTTTCGCTAACGACTATATACACGCGGAATTACAAGAAACATAATTATAATAGTAGCCTATGTGTTCTTGCAGTTTATGTTCTATATGTATGTTAAATTTAAGCAAAACTCATACAGCCATCTACACATTCGCATTTATAATATTAGTAAGATAATAATTTGAAACCTACAACTAGTTAGTGTACACGGCTTTGCGTGCGATTTTGTTTTCGTCAACTGTTTCCTTTTCTGTACTCCTGGTACTTTGATATAATTATAATCGCTAATATCGCGTTAGTTAACGTACACTTATAATTCTTCTTTCTTTTATTTTTTCTTATCTTTTTATTTAATTTTTAGAGTTCTGTACCTGATAGGAAACTTACGGAACCCTTATAAGATCACTTTGTTGTCCGTCCGTATGTCTGTCTGTCTAAAACCTTTTTTTTAACAATAAAATAGGTTATCTATGAGTCGTTGCATAACTTTAGTTATTTTATTATTTTTAAACACAAAATAAATCCCCGTAATGAAATAGAGCTGTACAGTTATGAAAGCTAGTTAAAAGCTTTTACGTCAAACGACAAATGGCTATTGACCAAGTCTGTCGAGTAACGTAATGAAAATTTTCGTCGGAACTACATTTTAATTGGAATTGCAAGTTCACTTTTGTACCAGGGCTTCATAGTCCGCTCGAGTGAAACGACAGAATACGTTACTTTCATTGAATGAGGATCGTAATGGCATACGTTTGAAGGCACTTTTATTCGAACTTTAGCTGCATTTTATATATAGAGTCTTAAGTTTAAAGCCCACTACACACTTTCAGTTTTAATTTTACATGCCGAATATTAAAACACACGCGTGTAAAAACTGGGGACCTAGTAGGATTATTTATGAAAAATTTTCGTATCTTTATCGTCCAACAATTCTCATACAAATTATATCGAACACGTTACGTATACGTTCTCGCAATATCACGAAAATATTCATGATATACTCTTGGTAAATGTGTACTTAATAAAAATTCTGTCAACCGACTACTACTACTCCGCATTGACCCAAAGTGGGTCTTACGTCTTCTCCTGCCAGTTCATAGCATGTAGCTCCCGCAGTTCCAGCTCTACGGCGTATCGCCAGCAGTACCTGGACCGGCCGATGGGTCGGCGGCCAGTCGGGGTCCTTTCCGGGGCTTTGGCCTTTCGATCTTCCCCCGTCCTCATAAGATGACCCATCCATCGGAGTCTGTGAGCTTTCGCTTCTCCGCTGATAATCGGTCATCCACCAGCGTCTCAATTGCTGTCAACGTAAATAATAAAAAGAGATGTTTAATTAAATACTTTTATATGATAGCTTTCGCGTGGAAAATAAAAAAACGTAATAAATTTCACATATGACAGCTGTTAAAGTAGAGTAATAAAACTCCGCCTTAACAGTAAGACGATAAATTTGCAAAACAACCTTAATGTATTGCTATTAATATAATACGTGAGAAACAATATTTTGTCGTATAATTTTAACAGCCCTTTTATACAGTGAATGTGGTACTGAAATGGCGCACATCGCGTACATAACATAGTACGTAACTAAATAATAATATTATTTATCATAAACTAGCTGTTCCTGCGACAACGTCCCCGTGAAATTCTGTTTTTGTGTGGTATTTTATTTATTTAGGCTACTTATTTTATTAAAACTTGTAGTATATTACGACAAATATAAAACACATAAAACTCTCATATTCTAATACTTTCTCAAACTTTCATCCCCTATTAACTTTCTTTTATATCATAAAGTGGCAAACGAGCGAGCGGCCACCTGGAATCACTTAAATAGCGAAGTGACCGTTGCCCATAGACATACGCAATTGCATATGTGTTGCCTACCTTTAATCGACGGAGGACAGGATGCACAGAAAGAGAATATTTTCCCTTCCCATGCATCCTCTCATCCGGAAAGTCCACTACCACTTCCCTTCCTTTCCTTATAAGGAAAAGAGTGGGAAGGGATAGAGGACTAAATTAGGCCTTCGGGACGCACATTCATCAGACGAAACGCGGAATTGCTTCCACTTCACGCCTGTCTTCTATGTGGTCGTGGTATTTCACCGGGCGAGCCGGGCCAATTCGTGCGGAGATGTTAAAGCGGGCTCTACCACTGTAAAAACTGTTACATAGGCTACTTATTTAGTTTATTCCAAATCCCACGCGGATAGAATTGCAGGCGACAGCAAGTATAAAGAATACACGAATTTCGATAAACCTGTGAGCTAATTCATCATATCATTCAACCACGAATAGTAACTGTATGCGTAACAAATTGCGAATTGTATCAATTCTTTTATAGGTATATTTTCTAAGATGTTTCACAATAGAATACAAATAAGGGGTACGTTACACTTAATCTGGCAACATTATACGCTCCTAACACCTTGCTCCGGATAAATAATTCAAAAGCTCTTGACCTCACGCCACGCAGAGCTTTGTGCGAGCCGCGTGGCTTCTAAAGTACTACATAAAGCTCTGTTTACTCTTCACTATACAGATTTATTTTATATAAACGATATTTATACAAAATAAGAAATCAATCCTAAGACATTAAAGTCTATTGAAATTATAAAAATAAAATTGGGATTTTTTAAATTTAATTTGTAAAAATGAAAATTCAACGGTAATTTTTTTGTAAATCATCACATCAACACATCACTTTGTTTGAATTTGCTCTTAGAAAAAAAAAATTACGTGTTTATTAAATTACTTGACGACCTATTGTTCGTTTGACAATAATTAAATATTTTTTTTTAAAACAGATTTAAACTTTTCTTCACCAAATTAACGTTAGCTATACCTAATTTCACTTTGATCTTTGACAACAATAAACCCGATTCATAGAGTAAAAATAAATAGACGCATCAATTGTTTTGTTTATTATTATTTGAAACTATTCATATGTTAAATTGAATTTTAGAATTGCATATAATACTGTACGGAATTGATACCGCACGTTCAAGATTTATCTTGCAACCATAAATTTCTATAAGACAAAGGAATTTGAAGGCAGGTAAGTGTTATAAGTCCGCCATAATTCATTCTTATCGAAACCTTTTTGTGAAATTTATATTCATATGCGAATTTACTACTCCACTGTCCGGTTTGGAAAAATGGATTGAGTAATATAAAAAAAAAAATTTAAATATCTCTTTTAAAATTTTAAAAGTAACTGTCGCACGTAACTGTAATTCCGTTCGTATGGAATTATAAAAAAAATTATTAAGTAGTCTATGTGTTCTTCCAGACTATGTTCTACATCTATGCCAAATTACAGCGAGATCTGTTCGGCCGTTCTGGAGATATCTTCTAACAAACATCAATCTATCCATCTAAACTATCTTATAGGCTACTCCTTTTTTTTCAGAGAGGAATGCTTTATGCATACTCCGCGCCCCGGGGGACGCGGTAGTTATGTGGGATTCTCCTCCATAGCGGAGGCATACCCACTAAAACCCTCTGTTCCTCCAACGCATCGGGACGGGACCACGGGCACGAATCCTAGACTAACCTACTAAGACACCTCCCCCCCCCCCAGTTGTTGGCAGCGAGTAATTTTGGACTAGTCCACATTCTAAATTTCCCAAAACACTACTTATTTCCCAAATTTGATTAACCTTTAAGTACCAATGTCACCTCACCTACAAGAATAATATCTAATTATGAATATTGGATTTCTAGTTACAAATGTTAATCCCGTAAAATATTAGTATAAAAGGTGTTTCTTTCTTGAAGTAAACGAGTAGTCTCCGACTAGCCCCGGCAACCCGAACAGGGAAGGTGTACCAAAGACTGGAGTAGTTCATATTGATTTTCTCCAAGTCTTTGGTTTTAGCCTAACTTCCTGATTCCAACTATTATACAAAACCAAAAGGTAAATACTTTCAAACTGTTCTAGAGAGTCTTTAATAATGTTCAGGGTCCTTAATTGCCACTTAAGTATACTTTATTAACGTGGATTTCTTATAAAAATTACCATTAAGGATCTTCTTAGTAATCCTCATTCCATTTTAAATGATCAAAGTAAACTTATAAATTACTATTGATAAAAACGTTTTCCTACTTTCTTACTAGAGGCACAGTTCTCTTTGTCTTTTTTTCTTCTCTTATAATACTTATTATTTTCCATTAGACGGCAAGATGATGTACGGCAGTAACCAAACTGTAGTAGACATGGTTCCAGCTGATATGATGGATTTAATCGACCCACACTGGTAAGCCTTTCTATATTTTACTTTAAGCACGTATTTCATAAAACTTTAAACAGAGAGACTGAACTCTTAAGAGTAAAGGATACATCTTTAACAGTGGTAGAACTTTAACATCTTCGCACGAATTGGCCCGGCTCGCCCGGTGAAATACCACGACCACACAGTAGACAGGCGTAAAGTGGAAGCTATTTCGCGTTTCGTCTGCCGAGTATGCGTCCCGGAGGCCTAATTTAATCCTCTTTCCCTTCCCACCCTTTTTCTTATAAGGAAAGGATGGGAAGTGGAAGTGGATGAGAGGATGCATGGAAAGGGAAAATATTTTCTCTCTGTGCATCCTCTCCTCCGTCGATTAAAGGTAGGCAACGCATAGGCAATTGCATATGTCTATGGGCAACGGTCACTTCGCTATTACAGCGATATTAGGTGGCCACTCGCTCGTTTGCCACCTTGTGATATTAAAAAACAATCATTTTTACAATATTTTAATAATTATGGTCCAGTATATTTTTATCAATCGTCTTATTTGCAGGTACCAATTTCCACCCATGAATCCATTATGGCATGGTCTTTTAGGCTTCACTATAGGTGTTCTTGGCTTTATATCCATCATTGGTAATGGAATGGTTATCTACATTTTTACATCTACTAAGGTATTTTAACAATTCCCTCATTAATGTTACTAATATGAGTTATTATTAAAACGTTTCACTTGTTTACAGAATCTTAAGACGCCTTCCAATTTGCTCGTCGTCAATCTTGCCTTCTCCGACTTTTTGATGATGTGTGCGATGGCCCCTGCAATGGTTATTAACTGTTACAATGAAACTTGGGTATTCGGTTAGTATACGAACATTTTATTAACCACTAGCTGTCGCCAACGACTCTGTCCGCGCGGTATTAAAAAAATTTCAGTAGCTTTTGTGTTCTTCCAGACTATATTCTATCGTACATCTATGCCAAATTTTATTTATATCCATCATCTATACAGCCGCCTTGTAACAAACTTTCATCCATCTTTTTTTTAACAACAGCGTTCTTTTTAATTCTTCTTTTACTTTCAGGTCCTTTTGCCTGTGAGCTGTACGGTTGTGCTGGATCACTATTCGGTTGTGTGTCAATATGGACTATGACAATGATAGCATTTGATCGATACAATGTCATCGTAAAAGGTATCGCTGCTAAACCCATGAGTAAGAACGGCGCACTGGCACGTATTCTTGCGGTTTGGATTGCTGCCTTAGCTTGGACTCTGGCCCCGTTCTTTGGATGGAATAGGTAATGTATAATTACATTCATTTATTCATTATGCGTTGTCTGACTATTATCCCTCTTCATGGCCTTATCCTATTCATGTAGGGTCGGCACACGAGGTTTTATGATCCTTAAGATTTTGACTTAATCTTTACAGCTTGCATGACGCCAACTCTACTTGGGAAGAATATTGTAGAAATACAATTATTTATTATATATTAGTAGACTGCAACAGAATCGTACCAACTAATATTGAGAGATAATCCGGTTATGGACTTAGGATTCTGTTCAATAGTCATAATGAGATTTAATCATTCAAGCTTATATATTTGAATCATGATGATACTTTCAGATATGTGCCGGAGGGAAACATGACAGCATGTGGAACTGATTACCTAACTAAGAACTGGAACAGCCGCAGCTACATCCTCGTGTACTCAATTTTTGTCTACTTCGCGCCACTTTTACTTATCATCTATTCCTATTTCTTCATTGTAAAGGTAAAGTTTCTCACAACATGTAAAATTTCTTCTTAATTATAATTCCTAATCGTATTGTTTTCACCATATGATTTTCAGGCGGTGGCTGCTCATGAGAAGACTATGCGAGAACAAGCTAAGAAGATGAATGTTGCTTCGCTTAGGTCATCTGAGACAGCCAACGCTAGCACTGAATGTAAATTGGCTAAGGTAAGTGCTCATAGACAAGTAAGAAATCTAATTAACGACAAATACAACATGCAGATGTCCATGCGCGTCGATGAACACCTCGATGTTCCCACTGTTCGTTTGTCCCCTTGTCTTATAAAAAAATACCCGCATCGTAATCAAAACTAACAAATCGCAATATTCCTAGGGTCGGTAATCCTGATAGTTATTTATTTTTTATAGGTGGCACTAATGACGATATCTTTATGGTTCATGGCCTGGACGCCGTATCTCATCATCAACTTCACGGGCATCTTCGAGAGCGCTCCTATCAGCCCACTAGCCACCATCTGGGGCTCACTTTTCGCCAAGGCTAATGCTGTTTACAACCCCATTGTATACGGTATCAGGTAACTAATTCTTATTAGGATTTTGATTTGATTTTTTATTTTATTTACTCTTGGTACTACACTTGGGCTTAAGGTAGGCGTACAATTAAAATTCCGGTATCAACTCCCACAATATTAATATAGTTTATCTGATTCATTATATTTTTACAGTCATCCAAGATATCGAGCGGCGTTGTACAAGAAATTCCCTTCATTATCTTGTGAGGCGACGTCAGACGACAGCGAATCTGCGATATCTCGAGCTACAAATGTTTCCGAAGAAAAACCATCTGCTTGATCTCCCAGATAAAAGGGACAGATATTCCATAATCAATATCTTGCCAGAGACTACTCCTTTATTGGCAAAATACTTGGCTTTGTTGTACGGATTAACGATGTAACTAAATAATAAAAAGCAATTGGTTCAAAACCTTTATTATTGTCTTTTACTTTTGTTATTTCAATGTTATTGTTTTGAAATAATTTTAAGTCTAATACGTCTTTATGAAAAATGATAACACTCACGTATATTCGTCCGGTGGCGGCACCCAGTAGTTTAGAGCCCATCGGGAGCCTTCATCAGGGTGAGTGGGAGTATTTATTCTGGAGCAACGGGCCGCGTCCGCGAAATAATACCAGTCCCAATCACCCTGATGAAGGCCCCCGATGGGCTCGAAACTAGTCGGTGCCGCCACCGGATGAATATACGTGAGTGTTTAGCCGTTTTTATATAAGTTTATTATAATCTCTCACGAAAATTTGAATAATTTAAATTATACTACAGTCAAGATTAAATTAACTCGCTTACTTTTCCTAGTTGATTAAAAATAAATGTGCCTATATTAAATAATAATGTACATTTTCAACGAATTCCTATACACGTGGCAAATGCGTGCAACGTGACTTCATTTACTGAAGAATTTGGCGGGACTACGTGCTGGATCTACACGGATCGTCATCCTGCTTGAAATGGCGTATAAAGCTATAATATGTTTTAGAATCGAAATAATTGTATATAGTTACATCTAGTCTTAATCTAAATAATATCAATGCCAATGTTTGAAAGATGGATGAATTTTTGAGAACAGCAAAAAAGATCTGGATGTTTTTTTTATCCTGGAAAAATGTAAGATTGCTTAAGTTTTTCTTTGCTTTTGTCATAATAATCGAGCACCTGAAGCATTCGCTGATGAAATCACGACCAACAACGTTCTAAAGGCAATGCCAAATAGTGAAATTGCAAATAATTCGAATGGTTTTTACACTAAGCTATCAAATAAAGTGTACTTAAGCCATATCACTAGAATAGTTCAAACTGATATAACATTAAGTGCTGGGGAATCAGGCAAACGGTAATTTAATTCCCTGGACGATATCCAAATGCCCCAATTACTAAATGCAATAACCAGGCTCGAGCCAAATCAAGTTAACAACCAATAACTGTTGTAGATGTTGACATATAAACATATTATGTGAATATGTCATATGCCACTAAAGTTAATTCATTATCAGCTTGCTCATTTCCTACAAAAGGTAGGGACAGTCTTCATACGTCGAAACTGCGGGACTCAAAGCCTATAAGTTAAGGATGACTAGGCCATAGTCAACCAGGCTGGCCCAGTGCAGGTTGACTTCACATATACCTTTGATTTTCTTCACAGATATGTGCAGGTTGCATCACGATCTTTTCCTTCACCGTAAGAACATTGGATATGTTCATATGTTAATCGAAAATAGAAAAACACAATGGTACATTGCAGGATTCGAAATCAGGACCTGCAGTTTACAATTCAAGTGCTAACCCCTGAGCCGCCGATGCTCTCTTTTCCTCTTTTTTGAGGGGCATTACATAACTTATCACAAGAAATTATTGATGAATGATAGATCGATTTAGAGAAAACTGGTGCGCCATCACATAGATTGAATGGAAGGGAAATTTATTCACACACGTATTTTACATCGACAGTAAAGAGCCGGTCTTAATTATAGCGATGTAACTTAAGCTACACTCGACCCTTGTCACGGACAAGACGTTTTAGAAGAAAATAGTAACGATGTTCCTACAGCGGAAGTGAAATGGGTACTATTCAGACAATGTAAAGTAGGAACCGTTGATAAAATAAAAGACGAAAGCTCGAGTCTCTTTTGTTTTATGCTGGATGATTAAGACATTATCTTCTGACTATCTTTAAACTGTTTTAAACCTTAGAGCTTTGGAGTTTTATTATTATAAGTTGGTGAAGAAGCAAGCGGGGCCCCTAAATATGAAATAGCCAAGCAAACGCTGCTCATAGACAACCGCAATTGCAGGTGCTTGCCTTTAATAATAGTATATTTCCCGTTGCGTCCCCTCCCCTACCAAATCCACTTCTCTTTCAACTTTTCATCTTTCGTTCTTCGTTCGTTTTCGTCTTTCGAAAGTCGTGTTAGTTACACTATTTATAACTCAAGAACGGCTTTACCGATATGGCTGAAAAGTGGTGAAGAGGTAGCTTAGAGCCAGGAGACGGACACAGGATATTACACTATTTTGTTCATCTTTTTTCGAATTTGCGCCTTGAAGAGCTTCTTTTTATTTAACTTACTAATATTATAAATGCGAATGTTTTATATGGATGTGATGTGGATGGATGGATGGGTGTTTGAAGATATCTCTAGAACGACTGAACGGATTAAATTTGGCACACGTATAAAACATAGTCTGAAAGAACACATAGGCTACACTAATTAAGTTTTTTATATATCCACGCGGACGGAGTCGCGGGCGACAGCTAGTTTCTTATAAGAATAGGTTGAAAAGAGAACGTGGACTAAATTTAAACCACTTGCATACAAAATAAGGTCTTTCGTCATCGTGTAATTTGGCAAAGAAAACCCAATAAGTTTATCATAGAAGGTTGAATAAATATGTAAATAATATTCGTAGTATAAATTTTTTCTTATGGAAATTATAAAAAATTTAAAATACCTTCTTGTTAAGGAATTTTCATACAGAGGAAAAGTTTCTTTGTTACGTAGAAACGTAATTCATCCGTGCGGATAAGACTCAAGGCTTCACATCCTTTCATGGACTTTATTCTCATGAAAATTATCTACAGAATTCATTTTGAAAAGTAATTCTACTAAAACTGTATTAAAATTTTGTAAAGTGCTATATAATCATGAAAATTGTTTTACGATAATTATACATTTAAACGTAAAAATAGGAGTTATTTTGTACTTTGCCGATCACTCTTTACTATATTACCTATTTTAATTAAATAGATTCAATTTTTATCGATATACAGCTATTGCTCGCGACTATGTCCGTTCAGATTAAAACAAAATAAGTAGTAGCCTATGTGTTCTTTCAGACTATGTTTTATATCTATGCAAAATTTCAGTAAGATCCATGCAGCCGTTCTGGAGATACCTTCTAATAAATCCATCCATTTAAACATTTGCGTTTATAATACTAGCAAGATTAATATTTATTAAAACACTAGTTTAAAAACGTTACTGCAGAATTCAGTTGAGTGTATATTTGTATCAGATTATTGTCATCCTTTACTTCCTGCTTAGACAAAATAGAGACGGCAATATCTATATATGTAAAAGAAAATCGTGTTAGTTACACTATTTATAACTCAAGAATGACTTTACCGATATGCCTAAAATTTGGTGAGGAGGTAGCTTACAGCCAGGAGGCGGACATAGGTTACTACTTATTCATTTTTTTTTCGAATTTATGCCTTGAAGAGCTTCTTTTTATTTAACTTACTAATATATTATAATAAATGCGAATGTTTAGATGGATGTGATGTGGATGGATGGTTGGGTGGGTTACACTAATTAAGTTTTTTATATATACACGCGGACGGAGTCGCGGGCGTCAGCTAGTTCCTTATAAGAATAGGTTGAAAAGAGATTAATAAAATTATCATTTGGAACCCTCTGTAGCATACGTGGCGAACTTTGCAATACGAACAATGCACGTAGAAAGCTCAAATCGCTTCGAATGCAAGGATTAATGTACAGAAGGTGTATGTTCGTATGTTAGGGGATATCCCAAAGCTAAGCTGTTCCATTTGTCTCCGTAGCACGATGCTACGGCGTCCCATCTGCTACGAGTGTGGATTTTATAAATTGCCTCATAGAAGTTTATTTTAAGGCTTAATCAAAGAAGTTCTAAAGATATATTGTTCGAATTAATTAAGATTATAATATTTTTTGTAGAAATTATTATAATAATCTTTATGTAATAGTTATTAAGTTTTTATAAAATTAAATTAATTATTACGGTACAAAATTCTTTACAAAAAATTTAATTTATTTTTCTTTCTATAATAAATGCTGTATAATTATTTTATAATTATTTTTATTTTTGTAATGGCATTGATAATAAGTCATTTAAATATGGAAAGAAGAACGTCTGAAATTAAATAAAAAAAATATTAGTAATAATCGATTTACTTACAGCGTCGGTGACTCAGTGGTCAAACACTTGACTTGCAATCTGCAGGTCCTGGGTTCGATCCTGCCATGTGCCAACGTGTTTTCTCGATTACCGATTAACATATGTACATTTATCCGACGTTCTTACGGTGAAGGAAAACATCGTGATGCAACCTGCACATATCTGAGAAGAAATTCAAAGATACGTGTGAAGTCAACCAACCCGCACTTGGCCAGCGTGGTTAACTATGGCCTAATCACCCTTAATTAGGGTAAGCTCCGAGCCCCTCGATGGGGACGTATAGTGAGCTGATGATGATGATGAATCGATTTACTTTACATATAAATATCATTTGTTTTTTGTATATTTCCAAGAGAATAAAAAACAAATCTCGCACGTTCCACGAATCTAATTCCCAAAAGCTTACAGGCAATTATGTAAGCAGTTAAGGGTCAAACGCGATACAATCCCCGGCTTAGCTCCCAGACCTCAGAAGGAATTAACATGAAATTTTCCCTGTATTACCTTTCAATCTTTTATGATCCACTTCCTACGGATATGAAACGAAAATTTAAATAGAATTATTCAAATTAATTACAATCAATATTGCATGGTCAGGTCAGGTCCAGAGCGTGAGTAGCCCATGGCTTACCTTGAAATCTACAGGTCCTGGGTCCGAATACCGCTATCTACCATTTATCCCACGATCTTACGTTGAAGGAAAACTTCGTGATACAACCTGCAACATATCTTATTTGAAGAAATTAACAGATATTTGTGAAATCAATCGACCCGCACTAGACCAGCGTGGTTGACTATAACCTAGTCACGCCTAACTTAGGGTATGCTCCGAGCCATTCAATGGGGTTCTATAGTGAGCTGATGATGAAATGGTCAAAAGTTCAAAGGCTACACAGTTCAATCGTTAAATGCAAAACCATTCAGTCTTTTAACATTAAAATTTAAAAATAGACGTCTAAAATTAATATTCAAAAGCAATGTAGCATCAAAAAATATTAAGAACTGACCCTTTTATATGTTTTGCGGATGTTTTTGATAAAGATTAACAAACTTCCAACGTTGGCGTTACGTAACTTGCGGCGTATTCCAAACATGTTATTTTTTGCATGACAACTTGGCAAACAACTTGCTAACCTAACTCAATGTCTATTTGACGAAGACACTTTGGATTCATACTTGAAGTTAATACAGACCATCTGTTGTCTGCTTTCGAGCGAATTAAAATAAAAGGTTATATAAATGTCGGTAATAAAAATTACGAAGTTTGTACTTCAGTAAATGAAACTCATCATCCCTCTGTCCATATTTCTACTCCACTCTATATACAGATGGGGCATCAAATCTCTTCGTAACATCGTTTCACCTTTTGCTATAGATCCTTACTAAAACCATAACAATTATCAAAAACTTAGTCATTTTTTGACACTTATATCTAAAATGTTTTAGAGTAACTTAACAATAAATTAAGTTGAAATCGTATACTTAATTCCTGTTATATAACCTATTGCAAGTTCAATTACCTTTGAGAAACAATATCAGTAGCTTCTCCGGCTATTGTTCGTACAATATCAAAATATTGTCCGAGCAATACCTCGCAAAGTCAATATTGCAGCTAAAGTTCCCGCAGGCGGACTTATCGAGTTTCACTCAACGCTAAGAAGCTTAACGTTTATATAAAATCAAATGCACAGGGTGTTCTAGTATTATTGTTTTTATTACTATGAAAGAATCCGTAGATTTTCTTTTACCATCAATGCTGCCAAATTGGAATAGTCTGGATACACTTTTTTACATTTCTTCTAAATTAAAAGCTCTTTTTTTACAGTAGTTGTTCTTGTTTTTTCCTAGTTTCCTTTTCGTTTTTATAATATCTGTCCGAGTTTTTATCCAGTATTTAATTGAATATAAATTTTTGAAAAAACTTATATTATACATCCATTTTTATTTACTCTACTTATTATTATTTCTATAATTTACCCCCCAGAGTAGATTAACGTCGCCACATGTAGCATATCAAGACGACAAACTAAGTTGCAAAGTTGAATGAGCAAAACGTACATGTCCCAAAACGCTGGTAATATTTTACTTGACAGATAAATTTGCCAACAACTTATCGTGTCAACGTATCTATCATGATTTGTCTTTGCTACATGTTAATCTCTAGGGGCTTTGAGAACCAACCATCTTACTAATATTATAAATGCGAATGTTTGGATGGATGGATGGATGGTTGTTTGAAGGTATCTCCAGAACAACTGAAAGGATTTGGATGATCAATTGGCATACATATAGAACGTAGTCTGGAAGAACACATAGGCTAATTATGGTTTTTTTACCAATTTTGGACGGAATTACGGACGACTGCTTGAAATACTATAAATGTGAATGTTTGGATGCATGAATGGATGTTTGTTAGAAGGCATCTCCAGAAATGCCGCATGGATCTCGCCGAAATAGGGCACAAATGTAGGACACAGTCTGGAAAAACACATATTGTCACAGCTCACTTGCGCCCCCCTGTCAACATTAAAAAAATGTCAGAAAAGATCCTCCTTGTAATATAGAGTTGTCTTTTTTTGGTTCATGAAAAAAGAAGTGTGCTTCAGCCATTAATTAGCAGATTCTACTGAAACATTTTTACTCCAACTAACAGATTTCCTAAGTCGAAGTTAACGCGTGAATTCTCTTGTATTTGCCAAGAGCGAAATGAATTAATAAAACAAATTATAGTGCTGGTGTGCCAAGTGCCCCAGTTCGGGTAACGGCAGTGTTCTACGGCGATCGCACAAATTGGAACATTATCCATTAAGCGCCTAGATTAATTTAAGGTTTTAACGTGTTTACAACTTTGCTAGTTACATTTCTTTAGGCGTACTAACCTTAACTAGAGAAATATCTAATGCAATAGAAACTTGTGAACGTGAAACCAGAATTTTTCGGGAATAACCATATGTACATAGGTAAGGACAGTTGTACGTTCAGTGTAAAGTTTTTATTAGAGCTAACTCGTATTTTTGGTTGTTAACGATTTTTATAGCAGACTATGTGGTCTCAAAATTAGCTTACTTAGTTTCACATAGAATTTTCTAAATTATTTGTTAACTTACATTATAAAAGCATTACCGAACTTAATTTTACAATGTAAAATTCACAAGTGTTAAACTATTTGCACATAACTAAAGTTCCGGGAAACTTTGAAGAAAGATAATCTGTCCTCCGACAGAGATTGATGAATGTAGTATTAAAATATCTTTTAAGTTCTTAAGCTGTTCCCGATCCTTTGAGAAAAGTGAAAATAAAATGAAAAAATATCTTTGCGAGGTCGATATTTTAAAAGTAATGTAGGTTAGGATTAATTTATTCAAATGTTTTTGGCAATTATACATACATTTTACATACATCTTACTAATTTGATATCATCATCATCAGCACACTATATTTCCCCACTGAGGGGCTCGGAGCCTACCCTAAGTTAGGGGTGACTAGGACATAGTCAACCACGCTGGCCAAGTGCGGGTTGGTTGACTTCACACATATATTTGAATTTCTTCTCAGATATGTGCAGGTTGCATCACGATGTATTCCTTCAGCGTAAGAACGTCAGATAAATGTACATATGTAAATCAAAAATCGAAAAACACATTGGGTACATGGCGGGATTCGAACTCAGGACCTGCAGATCGCAAGTCAAGTGCTTGACTCCTGAGCCACTGACGCTCTGTAATCCTAATTTTGACGACGAGTGTACCATTCGTGGCCGTATTTTTATATTTGGTTTCTGAGACGAAAATCCATATGTAAAACATATCGTTATCCCTCTCATTATCTTTGACAAAATAGAGATAACAAGTTTTACATGGAGTTTGGTCTCATAAGCCAATGATTAGTAAATAGCGTAGTCTGTATATACGGTCATTTTAAAGGAATCTTTTTACCTGCTGCACTAATGCATCCCAGTAATGATAGCGAAGGAAATATTCCTCACGTACTTACTTGAAACGTGCTTTTACTTCTAGCATTTTTAAATAAAATGTAGAACTTCAAGAGCTTTACTTTTGGTTAAAGCAAATATATACGTAAGATTTTTAAGAACGCATTGGCTTGTGAAAGATATGGGATTTTTAAAAGGTTTGAGCCTAAATTGGTAGGATTTTATGTTTTTAGGGTAGACACCTATTTTTAATATTCCCCTTCCCATCCTTTTCTTGTAGTGATAGGTAGGGGAATTGGATTTAACGGAGAAGGGGATGCATAGTATGGAGAAATATTCCTTTTCTGTGCGTCCCGTCCTCGGTCCAATAGAAGTGGGTAACGCATATGCAATTGCGGATGTCTATAAGCAACGGTCACTTCGCTATTTCAGGTGTCAGCTCGTTTGCCACCTTGTCATATATAAAAAAAAGACAGGGCTTATGCCTATATTAAAAAAGCAAATAATTTTAAGTACTTTAAGTTAGAAGCTACGAATTTGATTAAAAAATCAAATCACTAAATTTTCAATAAAGAATTGTCATGATTGTATTAGAAGCGAGCGCTTTAATTCCTTCTCTAAATAAATAAATAGAATTAAATTTAACATGTAAATAACATGTAAACGTTATTTATCAATCATTTGACATATAGAATATGAACAGGGAAATCAAACATCGGTTAGCGAGGTAACGAAGCGATAAATCGGGAAATGCGAATTCATCGGTATATTTGTTCATAATTTACAACGACTGAAGAAATCTTCATGTTATAGCACTGTCACCGCGATATTAAAAAAAAAAAAACAAAACTAAATTAGTATCTTATGTGTTCTTCCATGCTATGTTCTACGTCTATGCTAAATTCCAGCCAGATTCGTTCAGCCATCCATCCATCCATCTGTCTAAACAATCGTAATTATAATATTAGTAAGATTTTTTGTGCCTTAAGCTAAATAAATGGTTAGGCTAGGAAATGACAGTTTTTGCATTGTTTCGACTTCCCACATGTTGAAATTCCTGACAGTTTATTCCGCTTGAAAATTAGTTCGATATAACTATACATCTATACAGAGATTTTGGTGTCGGAAACTCACGGTTAAACAAGTATAGATTATTTAAAACTATAATATATATGCGTAGATATATTAACAATATGATAAACGATTTTACTACAATGAAATATGATGCAATGTCTGTACGAACGAGGTCTGTGTAATTGATTTATAAACCTCCTGGAACGAAAATGGAAGCTTTTAACGTATCTGCATGCCTTTATATAACAAAAGGATGTATAACCTTGTGATGTATAAAAAAAAGATTTGGTATAAGTTTATAAAAACAGTTTAATATCTGTTTCATATAAGCGATGAGCTGTCGCCTGCGACTCCGTCTGCGTGGATTTTAAAAACATTATTAGTAGTCTATACGTTCTTCCAGACTATGTTCTATATGTATGCCAAATTTCATTGTGATTCATTCAACCGTTTTGGAGATATTCTTCCATCCATTCATAAAAGATATGTGTGAAGTCAACCAACCCGCAATGGGTCAGCGTGGTTGACTATGGCCTAATCGCCCTTAACTTACGGTAGGCTACGAGCCCATCGGTGGGGACGTATAGTGAGCTGATGATGAAGATTCATAAATCAAAACATTCGCATTTTTAATATTAATAAAATTTATATAAAACAAACATTAAGCGATAAGTAAAGGTTACCACGATACTTTAGTGAAAACCGCATCTAATTCAGTAAAGCCGTTACTAAGAATAACACGCACGAACTCACAGACAAATCGACTAATAGACAAATAGAAAAACGAACCAAAACTCAACTAATCTTTGAGTTCTGAAAGGTTAATAGAACTAAATAGAGTGACGCAGTGACCCGAAGTAAGCCTTGCCCTTTGACAATAAAAGTCACAGTCAGATCCCAGGCCAATTCGACCCAGTCTTGGACTTAGTCTTAGGTCTTTTTTCACCTTATCCAACATAATCTGGAACGGCTAACTGAAATAATAAAGATCCTATATCAGTTTTTCTTTCATATTTACACTTTACTTTTACAATTTTATCACGTATGTATGTTGAGTTTCATCTTTTATATAAAATTCTTGTGTCACAATGTTAGTTACCATAATCCTCCGAAACGGCTTGACTGATTTGATGAAATTTTAAATGCATATTCATTAGGTTTGAGAATCGGCTACTATCTGTTTTAATACCGCGCGGAAAGTGTCTCGAGCTAAAGCTACCTATTAATATTGTTATTCCACGATATCACAGTGTTCTCATGACGTGATGGTATTTATCTAAAATATTTTCGAAAGCGCTGCATGTTGAACGCTGAAGATTGGAGCCAATTTATTCAATCGGAGCTTTCGTTGGTTGCGAGATTCTTGCTAGCTTGTGCAGGATCGATATACCACGCTTATCTAGAACTTCAAAGAGAAATAACTGACGTTCTTAATATTAAAATTTTAATAATCTTTAGTCAGAGGTTCATTTATATCCGTCGTCTTCTCTTTTGCACATTAAAGGTTGCGACCTATTTGCAAATTTTATAAATTGTTGTCTATGAGCAGCAGTGACTTAGCCAATTTTAGCTATATTTAGCCGTATGCTTTTTATGGCCTTCTACATTAAAAGAAACCTTATCTTACTAATATTATAAATGCGAATGTTTAAATGGATATATAAATGTTTGTTAGAAGGTATCTCCAGAACGACTGCATGGATTTCAATGAATTTCCGTATATACGTAGATCATAGTCTGGATGAACATATATAGGTTATAATCCCGGACATGTGTACGGTTTCCGTTAGATATGTTTGATTTATTACCTCGAAGTCTCGACAATAGTACGACACATCTTATTGAAATTTGGCACAGATATAGAGTGTGGCATTTTGAGTAATACATGAGAAACTTTGCATCCCCTTTTAAATACTACGTAGCCATCGCGGGAAAAAGCTAGCATATTAATATATTTTTAATCTTAAAAAGACCTTACACAAAACAATTTGCTATACAAAGTCGTAATCAACGATATGACCCTAAGAGAATCGGATACGTGATCTTCGTTGGAATTAGGCGTACGATTAGACGCGGGAACTTTCGTCTGATAATATTTAGCCCGTGTGTTGGAGTAATAAGGCTCATTTGTACGCATTACAGGACAAACCGTTTACTTTCTTTTAACATAACTATAATACTTTGTTATGATTGGATTTTCCCATAGGTTTATTGATTAGATTTTGATTATGTTAGTACACTTATTTAACTGTTATTATGCTTTACAATTTTATATTAGCCAACGAAAAACGTATAAGTAAAGCTTCATTTAGATAATTGCAATTCTATATTATCTTTCGTTACATGATTTCTTACTAATATTAAAATCTGGA
>NW_013530970.1:978836-980011 GCF_000836235.2 Papilio xuthus | reverse complement strand
TTTGAATCAAAATGTATTGTTTTGATCCCAATAGATTATACATCATCGCCCTAATTACATCATCATCATCAACATTTTCATTTAGCTGTACAGAGGGGGAACGCTGCCAGTATCTTCGGGACCTTGCCTAAAGGGACTCCTTTTAATAACATATTTTAGTGAATTATTCGTGTTTTTTTTTAATGTCAAATAGATGTGTCAACTTCAATGTCTGTGGTTATGTTATTAACATCATATCCAAATTAAGTTCTTAAGCACATCCTCTGTCACAATCCATCCATACATGCTTCGAGCTTTCTTTACCTTTGTAGCCATCCAACATTCAATCTCATCACAACAACAGAAGGCACCCAGTAACCCAGAGGTGTAAGTAGAGACCACGAACTTCAACTAAACCTTGTCCTAGCACACTCTCACACTTCTACATTCATACATCTACGCATACATGCACGTCGGTTTCGGATGCTTTTGTTGCCGTCTTTCTTGAGTATTTCAGAAATCTGTACCGTAGAGTTCTTCAGCAATCTGGGACAGCCTCAATCAATAGTACCATTAACTTTCGCGTCGTTAATCTCCTTTTTTTTATATCATAAGGTGGCAAACGAGCGAGCGGCCACCTGAAATCGCTGAAATAGCGAAGCGACCGTTACCCATAGACATACGCAATTGCAAATGCGTTGCCTACCATTAATCGACGGAGGAGAGGATGCACAGTAAGAAAATATTTTCCCTTTCCATGCATACTCTCATCCGGAAAGTCCACTTCCACTTTCCATCCTTTCCTTATAAGAAAAAGGGTGGGAAGGGAAAGAGGACTAAATTAGGCCTCCGGGACGCACATTCATCAGACGAAACGCGGAATTGTTTCCACTTCACGCCTGTCTTCTGTGTGTTCGTGGTATTTCACCGGGCGAGCCGGGCCGATTCGTGCGAAGATGTTAAAGCCGGCTCTACCACTGTTAAATTTCCTTTAATTCATTTGAATCTTGTTACTTCCTTGTTTATGAAATGAATGACAATATTAATATAAATATATTTTTTAATCTTAAGATGTTCTTGGAAAAGAGAAGCTGTGTTGTAGCGCTTCACAAATATTTCTCTTTCAAAGTCAACTTCATCTTTTCGGTTTACCTTTGACATAAAGTTTATTCAGAAGTCTCAGTCAACATTTGAAT
>NW_013530970.1:907083-977994 GCF_000836235.2 Papilio xuthus | reverse complement strand
CACAGAAGTTCAAATAATATTTATCTCGAAGAATCTTTGACATTTTTCTTGGCAACAAACCACGACCTTATGTACGAATACGAAAAATATTTTTCTCAAACTCATTAAAACTTTTTCTGATGTTAGCTCAATTTATCTTAACAAATCAGAACATTTCGGTTTACTTGGAAATATCCACAAATTGTCTATTAAATTTTTATACTTGAATTCAAGATTCTTGATTAATAAACAAACTAGCTGTCGCTCGCGACGCCATCCGCGCGGAAATACAAAAAAAACTCAATTAGTTGCATATCTGTTCTTCCAGACAATGTTCTATATGTATGCTATATTCATCAAGATTCGTTCAGCCGTTCCGGAGACATTTTCAAACAAACCTCCATCCATCCAAACATTCGCATTTATAATATGAGTATGATTGTAACATCTTCTATATGTATATCTATTATACTCGTATATACACATATAAAAGAAAGTTTTTTTTCCTGACGGATACTTACTATCCGCCTTCTATTCTTCCTCTGAAATCAGAGTCCTTTTTTTAACCTTATTTACATACATTTGTTATTTATTTGCTGCTTACAAAAGTAATATAATAAATAATAATAAAAAATAGTAATAAAATGCTTATAACAGAATGTCGTGTTAGTTACACTATTTATAACTCAATAACGGCTTTACCGATATGCCTGAAAATTGGGGAGGCGGTAGCTCAGAGCCAGGAGACGGACATAGGATACAATTTTTTTTCGAATTTATGCCTTGAAGAGCTGCTTTTTATTTAACTTATCAATATATTAAGATTTTTTATATATCCACGCGGACGGAGTCGCGGGCGACAGCTAGTTTTTAATTTAAGTAGAACATGTTTTGATCAAGGCAAAGTATCAAACATATAAAATTTACATATCATTATTACTAAATTATTATTAATTAATAAATAACAAAACAAAAGACGAAGTTACATCATTACTCCATTGAACTAAACCTAGGAAACTTATGTGGTCCTAATTAACAAAGGTAGAGTCTTTGAAGACCTCGTCTTAAGTCATCGATACTATATCCACCTAACTTCTTATGTAAATAAAAAAATCTTATCATTTCTAGCAAAAAATCCCATTAAGTAAAATTCAAGTCACCGAAGCTGTTCCCACAAATTTGACGCTGACACTCTCCCTCTGAGCCGGAACATTTATCTGCTTTAAAAAATTTCTTTGACAAGTCTCGTAAACTTTTTTCTAACGAGCACAGAAAGTTCTACTTTATAATTTAGTACAGTTCCACTTCAAAATTGTACCAACATTAATTTGAATATAAGACATTTAAACACCAAGGAGTTTTACTATCAAAGCTGGACTTCATATGTAGAGATGGTCTGGAAGGATACACTTACGAAGTGCTTTTCTAATACCGCGTGGACGGAGTCACGGGCAACAGCTAGTTTTCTATGAATTGAAGAATTTCCTGTGTACATTTCCAAAGCATTCAATAGTTACTATTGTCATGAATACCTTTAGTACACTGACCTCTATACATGGACAGGCTATGAACTGTGGTATTTTGTGCCTATTTGCTTTATTTATTGCGCTTATGGTAGCGGTTGTTGAATTAATAATTAACTACTAGTTATTTTGTAAGCATTATTTTACATTGTCCTGTCCATTGATAGAGATATGTGTTATACTATAAGATTTATTTTCTTAATTTCATTTCGAATGTTCCTGAGAATTTCACTGACACTTCCACTTCGTGTCTACGTAAAGTAGTTTTCGGTGTCGTGTCAATCAACGGAAAAGTTATCTGTTCCTTATTCTGAATCCATTACTATATTTTTAAGGTCAATAAAATTCAGCCTAATAAAGCTTATATAATAAGACTATAAAATAAAACTCTATACATTGCAATTTGATTTCTTTTTAATTTCTCAATTACATTTTTAAATTGTGCAACATTCTTGGTGGCCAGTTCGATTACTTTGATAGTACTCGTCTACAAAAGAGGTCGTATACTTAAAACTTAAAAACACGAGTTTAAAAAAATACTGGCATAATTTTTCCTGCAATAAAGTAAAAAAGAAATAAAAGATACCACAAGATGGTTTCATCAACAGCAATTCAAGTATTGAAAACAGCGATAGCTTAAAGAAAAACGATCCATCTTCATCGATATTCAGTTAGCTTACGTGCTCTGAACACAAAGGAACGGAGCTGATTAAGTATGCCGTTCTAACACAAACTATTATAGCACCCTTAGTTAGGAAATTGTCGAGAAAAATTGAACTGAAATAAAATTTTACACAACATTACAATCAACTCTTTTTCTGAATTAAATTAAAAAAATATGACGGCTTCCATTGATGGATTATTATTAAAAATAGTTTTATATTTGGATGAGTAGTTTTTGAGTTTTTGTCAAAATAAACAGTTAAAATTTTTCTTCTTATATTTTAGACATAGAAATAGACGGTTTTCTGCATCCACAAAATCTAGAAAAAAACTTAACAATTTGTTCTAAAACGGGCAGAGGAATTTCATAATAAAAATACCACAGCACTTTCCTTCCTTATAGCAAAAATATCTACCGAACGACAATTTTTCCACCGCGCAAAGTTTAGTTCACTAGTAATCAAGAAAATGTCCAAAGGCTTCAAGTGAATGGGTTTAATTAACTCTTTTGCAAGCGTTCTTGAGAGCGAGACGATCTTACCTTTACTAAAAACGTCGGGCTAAAGGACCTGTAATCTTGTGAGAGATTATGTTCTCAAGATGACGGTCTTATAGCGTACAAAATAACTTACTGAAACTAAGATGACACGACGGAAAATGTTACATCCAATTAATATGGTCTATATCTAAAATTAAAACTCACTTTTTCCCGCGATTTCATCTGTGCGAAATTATAACAAGAAAAAAAAACTTAAATAACCTATCCGCCATTCCAAGTAGTATAAGCTTTAGAGTTACCTGGTAAAAACTATCCAATCTATATATCCTTCTAAACTTTCGCATTTATAACACTGGATGAGTTAAATTAAAATTGAAATCAACACAATTAATCATATGAACTCAAAAACTATCGCACTACTTTAAATGTTATTACAACAACGAGTACATACTAACATAAGCATATATTAAAAGATTAAATGAAGTCGGAAAGTTAATTGTATAAATCAAAATGTAATTCTAAAATACTTAATATATTAATGTCATGCTCGTGAAGACTTCATCATCATCAGCTAACTACGTCCCCACTGAGGGGCTCGGAACCTACCCTAAGTTATGGGTGATTGGGTCATACTCAACCACGCTAGTTGACTTCACATTAACTCTTGAAATTTCTTCTCAGATATGTGTAAGAACTTGGGATAAATGTAAATTTTTAAATTGAAAAACACATTGATACTGGGATTCGAATCTAGGCCCTGCAGATTACAAGTCAACTTAATCCATGATCCACCGACGCTAAATAACATCTAAAATCACCATTTTATTTCAACCTTAATGAGCTTAATAACCTAAATTTGTATGAAAATTTCTGCATAGTCACTGTGTGCGCTCCGGGAAGATTAATTAATAAAGCCTTCATTCACGTCTCATAGTTTTAGGTGAAATATCTCGCCTTACACGCAATTTCTTGTGAAAGCCTTATTTCAGAGGAAATTGAATGGTATGCCATAATTTAGTTAAGTGAGTTGCGAATAACGTACTTTATCGCGTTTGTAAGTTCGCTTATATCGTCTTATATCTTACTAATATTATAAATGCGAATGTTTGAATGGATGGATGGGTGATTGTTAGAAGGTCTTCGGAACAGCTTAGTGGATTTTTATAAAATTTACCATAAGTAGTAACATCGTGGTTGGCGTAATTTCTGAGACCAATCTTTCTTGCTATCTTTGTTTTGACAAGGATAACGATATTTTTGTACAGAGATATAGATCTCAGAAACTCACGGTAAGTCGTTTTTAATAAAAAAAATATTATGACCGAGGTCAAGGCTGCCCTAGGTTCATGGTGAACCAAGTAATGTTACAAATCTTACTAATATTATAAATACGAATATTTGGATGTACAGATGAATGTTTGTTATGAAATTTGACCTAGATGTAGAACACAGTCTGAAAACATAGGCTACTTATTAACTTGTTTTTTAATTCCGCGCTGACGGAATTGCGAGCGACAGCCAGTTTTAAATAGATTAAGAAAATTATGAGTTAAGGAAACACAGATCATTGTTAGTATAAGAAAAATAAAGTACAAAGCGGTTAAGTAAATTGTCTTTGTTTAACCAGATCTGTGGCCAGAGAGCGCGGGCGCGGCAAACCGTCTATCAATAATTCATAGAGTTAGAGGTTATGTTTGCTTTGCGCCAACTGAATATTGCAACGACCAACTGACCCAGAATGATTTCAGTCACCTATTTACTTTTTACTATAAGAATAAGAGTCTTGTTGCTATAATAATATGTTATCTTAAGACAGCAGTAGACTGTATATCTGGTTGTTGCAGGAAAAATGTCAAACGAGTAAAAAGTTTGTTAATGTTCTTAAGGCTGAATACATGTGATACGATGGAAAGGTTCATAGTATGTTTTTGTACATGTGTTGCAACAATGGTAACTCTCAATAACTAAGCATGGTAACAAATAAATCATGATAGCCACCTTTTCAATGTTATTAATTTTATAAATGCGAATGTTAAGATGGATTGAAGTTTGTTTGAAGATATATCAAGAGCGACTCAACGGATCTTGATGAAATTTAGCATAGATGTAGAACATAGGCCCGGCTCGCCCGGTGAAATACCACGACCGTACAGAAGACAGGCGTGAAGTGGAAGCTATTCCGCGTTGCGTCTGATGAGTGTGCGTCCTGGAGGCTGTATAGAGTCCTCTTTCCCTACCCACCCTCTTTCTTACAAGGAAAGGATGGGAAATAGAAGTGGACTTTGCGGTTGAGAGGATGCATGGAAAGGGAAAATATTTTCTTTGTGTTCATCCTCTCCTCCGTCGATTAAAGGTAGGCAACGCATATGCAATTGCGTATGTCTATGTGCAACGGTCACTTCGCCATTTCAGCGATTTCAGGGGGCCGCTCGCTCGTTTGCCATCTACTGATATATAAAAACATAGTCTAGGAGAACACATAGGTTACTAATTAAGTTTTAATTCCGCGTAGATGGAGTGACAGGCGAGAGCTAATTAGGTTAGGTTAGCTAAAATAAAATTCTACTAAAGCTCTTTTTTATAATCAAGGAAAATAACTTTAAGATGATAAAAGCATAATATTAAAAGCTACGAAAGACGCAAATTTAGTTAATTTACTGAACCTTTCAGTTAATAATTTTCTAAGAATAATGCAAACATTAAATGAAGAAAATAAAATAAAGCAACAAGTAAACTGATTCAATAAAAGGTGGAAGTTATTTAAGGCGCGCCAGTCTGCCTTATTTCCTACTTCGCCATTTCAACTGCAATAGTTGATTGATTTCCTTTCCTTGCAGCTTTTTTAGAGCAAGATTTTTTTTTATATTTCTCAGAGTTTTATCGAAGCCTTTTAAAATTTAAATACCTTTTGAGTTTTTATTTACTATTTTAATGTTTTCAAATTGATTTAAATGTTGCTTTACTCCTCTTTATTGTCTTTTGTTTTTCTTTAGTCTTGTTGCGTTATTTTTACAGCCAGTATTAATCCTGCCAAATATAATTATGAATAAACAGCTATTTCTAATTTTAAAAATGTATCAAAACTCATTATTATTCTGTGCATTTCCCTACAGAGGGTAGGCAGTCTTTTTTATAAGAAAAAGGGACCAACACGGGGGAACACTGTGGTGATTAACGACGCCCATGGACATCTGCAACAACAGAGGAACTGCTGATACGTTGCCTTAAAGGAAATGGTATACGCGCTTTTTGAAGGACCCTAAGAATTGATTTGGACACCCAGAGAAATCAAAGAAATATATAGTAAGGTACGTACTCTATCTAATATCTCTATCGGCTTAAATAAGATTTACATTCAATCCCTTGTATCAATTTGGCGCGAATGGCGCGCTATCATTACAAAGTCAAGTGTCAGAATGATTAGTGAGGTGACATAAACGTTGAAATTTTAATAAGGCTAGTGTTGCGTCGATACACCGGCAGAGTGTCGGATTTCCTAACAGTATAAGTCTGTATTTGTCTATTATTTCATATATGTTGACATGCAGTTCAAATCCCTCGGGCAACCTCGAGTAGGGTTGTCATTGCATTTAAGTAACGAACCGTTATGTATCACCTCGAGCGTTTTAGCAATATAACGGAATATAAACTTATAAATTCTATTTCTTCAACTGTTTTCTTTGAAATGATAAATTTTAATCAAATTAGTTTAATTATAGCTAATTATTTTAGCTAGTAATTTATTTATGTTTTACTTTGATTTCTCAGAATTTAATTGAATATTACCATATTAGTTATTATAATTACGACTCATTTTATCGCAAGTTGGATGATTTCAAACTTATTTTTGCCATTAAAATAGAAAGATTTTATATACACACTAGCCGTCACTCGCGACTCCGTCTGCGAACTAAAACAAACTTAATAAGTAGCCTATCTGTTTCTCCATACTATGTTCTACATTAAAGTCAAACTTAAGATCCGTTGAGCCGTTCCGATGATTCCTTCTAGTAAATATACATCCATACATCTAAACTTTCGCATTTATTTTTTTTTCAATGAAAAATACTTAATTTTTGGATTATCTAATTATTTTTCCTAAATAAATGCAGTACAATTTCTTTTTTCTGATAAAAAGACTATGTAAAATGAGCATTTATAACTTACTATCAACATAACTTTGAAGAATTTCTTTTCAACTATTTTATCTTAAGTAATAAAAACGGATGTCCATTTCCTGGTGCTGAGTAACTACATTTAATAACATCGATGTTCTTTTATTTTCGACCAATGACAGCTTTTATGTAAGTTCCTTACTGTTGTATAACATGACTACTTCAAAGTGATATACTTTTTTTTATATATCATAAGGTGGCAAACGATCGAGCGGCCACCTGAAATCGCTGAAATAGCGAAGTGACCGCTGCCCATAGACATACGCAATTGCATATGCGTTGCCTACCTTTAATCGACGGAGGAGAGGATGCAACGAAAGAAAACATTTCCATTGCATCTTTTCATCCGGAAGGTCCAATTCCACTTCCCATCCTTTCCTTATAAATAAAAGGATGGGAAGGGAAAGAGGACTAAATTAGGCCTCCGGGACGCACACTTATCAGACGAAACGCGGAATTGCTTCCACTTCACGCCTGTCTTTTGTGTGGTTTAAACCTGTTTAATTTAAACATGTGTTACTCAATTGTGTCATGTTTAAGCAAGTAGTGATAAATGCCAAGTTGTCTAGTTATATCCTTAGATCTACTATAATATGACCCCATCGTTAGTAACGATCGCGAACCGTAAATAAGTGGACGGAATAAAACGATGGACCTTGCACGATTGGTTGACTTAATAGCACTAGACCGCAGTTTCTTTGATAACATAGTCAACGGTTTCATAATAAGCAAAGTAATATGTACTACGAGTTATATGTAGATGTTATTTGTTTGAAATCATTAATTAGTTTTTAAAATAAATAATTAGAACGGCATATTTTCAGACAAAATTTTTATTATATTTTACTTGATTTTGATGAAAATTTTACTGATATAAATGAGAAAATTTAGATGGATGTTTGTTTGAAGGTATCTCCGGGATGGCTCAACGGATCTTAAAGAAATTCGGCACACATGTAGAACATGTCTAGAAGAACACATAGGTTACTGATTAAGATTTTTTTAATTTCTCGCGGACGGCGTCGCGGTTGATAACTAGTTATAAAATATTTTTATCCCTAAGCGGCGTTTGTGTTCAACAGTACAATAGTCATTTTCTACCTTTTATGCACGTAATTGAATCCAATTAAATTTTTACATCTTACGATATTTTTATCGTATCGATTAGGCTCTGAAAGTCGTTGCGTCTAAAGGACCGTTAGAGTAATTTCTCTTCAAAAAAATATATCGCTTCCGGGCCGTCATTAAGTGCGGTTTGCTCTCATTTTAATTCAGCCTTTTCAGATTGATGCTTGTTATTTTTTTATGAAAAAATGGAGGAAAAATACCTCAAAGGATAATTTTCCGTTCTACCAAAGTATTCGATAGTATTTTGATTTTAGGAATAAAAATGAACGATGATATTGGAAATGGATATTTTTATGAGTTTTCACAGAGTAAAATCTGATAGAATTAATTTTATACCTTTTTGAGAGATTGATTTTAAACTTTAACATTCGTTAGTTAGCTTTAGCTTTGGCTTAATCTTTCTTTTGAAACTGAAAACTAACTAAATTTAAAACGAAATTCATACCTTACAATATTGGGTGGTAAAGATAAAATATTGGAATTATTTCTGAATATCAACATTAAGCTAAAATTTCTAGCTTTAAAATCATCTACGATTATATTTCCAGCCTCACCTATCTTATTATTTATAACCACAACTAGTTGTCGCGTATGTAGTGTGCTCGCGACTCCGTCCGTGCGCAATTAAAAATATACATAATTAGTAACCTATTTGTTCTTCCAAACTATATGTTATATGTATGTAAATTTTTATCGGGATTCGTTCAGCCATTTTAGAGATACCTTCAAACATCCATCCATCCATCCATCTAAACATTCGCATTTATAATATTAGTTGGATATACCAAAAGACTTGAATTTGAATGGATGTATCTCCAGAACTGCTACATGGATCTCGGTGAAATTTGTCATAGATGTAGAACATAATCTCAAAGCACACATAGGCTACTAATTACATTTATTTTTTTATTCCGCTCAGACGGAGTGGCGGGCGACAGCTAGTATACAATACTTATAACAAAGCATCCGAGCGTTACTTTTTGGTAGAGTGGACAAGTTGTGTAATGCTTTATGGGTAGGGGATATCGTTTTCGGATACACGGATAATATGGTAAATATTATGCGTATATCCGTATCCGATAAATCCGGTATCCATAAACAATGATTTCTTAACATCTGGTTACAATCTAAGGAACTATTTAAGAAAGAATAATTTAAAAAATTACTGTTTTACCCAAAATATATTTAGACACTGGTTAGTTAAATATTTGTTAACCTTTTGAACATATTATGAATGACAGAGTGGTTATACGTTGCAGCGTAAATGTCATCACACCACTTTCATTATACGTATATCATTATTTATTGGCCAAGAACTCATTTCGCAAGCCACACATAGTAATATTTTCATTGGAAATGATTTGTCAAAATTCCGCAACGCGAATTATAGGCACGCGCATAAAAAGGTCGACATATGTTTAACCTAAAAAAATACAGACGAATTTATAACCTCCTTCATTTTGAAGTCGACTAAAAATGTATTTGAAACACTGTATATAAACTAAGTTCCAGACAAAAAGATACAGGCTGATGATAATGAACATAGTAATTTCATGTCAAAGAACAAAAAGAAAAAAACCTATAAATAAAATCAACAAGGATCCTTGTTACATTGCGGAGATAAATTGGTATAGTCGAATACAACTTTCGCATCGAAACGGTTCATAAATTAAATTTTTCGGTCAAAACACGTCAAGATAGCGGAAAGCAAAGTTATAAATGGCTGTCGAGATGCAATATACCCACTCAGTATGTTTTTCCCGTTTTCTTGCAATATTATTTTTAACATCCTGTAGTTACGAACCAAACTATATTTAATAATTTTGCAAAGTAACCTCTTATCTTTTATTATAATTTTAAACTGATTTTTACCTGTTTTAGAACTCAATAAATATATTAAATAAAATATTTAAGTCAGTAATTAAGGTAGAGTTCACACCAAACAGAATTACCAAGTAAATAATTTATTATATGAATTATTATAATTCGTATTTAATTCCTAAAATAATGAAGTAAATTAAACTGTACCCTTTAGCTCTGATTGGTCAATTGATTATCATATCTATTTGTTCAAGATACTTACTCCGCTAGCGCATTGACCCAAAGTGGGTCTTAGCCTCCGACACAAAAGATTGCCAAAGTCGCCTTTCTTGCGCCTTCTCCTGTCATAGCTTGTACCTCCCACAGATCCAGTTCTACGGTGTATCGCCAACGGTACCTGAACCGACAGATGGGTCGGCACCCAGATTGTTCAAATGATATGTAAATAGGAAATAGATGGCATTAGTAGTATAAAGATTTTATAATATCCTTTATAAAGGCATGTTTTGGTAAATTAGTAGGTGAAATTATTACGAGTTTTCTTCTAATATTATAAATTAAATATACCTTTAAGGAAAAACTAAACAAACGTTATACCCTTGAGAGCTATTCATTACATTTTATCTGAGATTATTTGACACGGCTTTAGTAAAAAAAATACGTTCATCTTAGAAAATAGATAAATTCAGCAAAAAATAACTGTAGTAAATATATTCTTTTTAGGAAATTTAATATACTTACGTATTTTTTATTAAAATATATATATATATATATATATATATAATTCTTCTGTAAGTGTGTATGTCACTGAACTTCTCTCAAACGACTGGAGCAATTTTGATGAAATTTTTTGTGTGTGTTCAAGGGGATCTGGGAATGGTTTAGATTCACAATTTTCATCAAATATTAACTTCATATTAATTTATTCAAATTAAAGACGTGTAGACAGGACAACGTCTGTCGGGTCCACTAGTATAATATAATTCCTTGGGAAAGAGGGCTTACTTTGAGGTAATTCGTACGATACAGATTGCTCGTCATCTTTAAGCTTGAGCCATATTTACACAGCTTCGTAGTGTTAATGTAACACTAAGAGAACTTATTAACTATTATGAAGAAAATGCGACACTGTGCCGGTGTACTGGCGCAACAATAGACTTACTAATATGTCGACGTTTATGTCCCCTCACTAATCATTCTGACACTTGACTTGGTAATGAAAGCGCGCTATTCGCACCAAAGGACTCTAACTAATAATGTCTAAAATAACTAACTAACAAATCTATAAGTGTGGTAGTAAAAAGAAATTAATAATGTATCGATCTGTTTTCATCAGTTTGTGATCGTATCATTTTTATTGCTTCGAAGATTTAAGCTTTAAAATTATTGCATAAGAGTTCTCTCGTATAGTACGAGTTGTGCTTCTTTTAAAATTCTCTGGCACTACTTCATGGCTAGTTTTCAAACAATATGTGTGCGATATTCGATACGGTTTAATAAAACTTTCCCCGTACCAGTGATCTCCCATCTGGATTTTTCTTATATTACTTCAACGTATTTTTTACAACAAACATATAAAGAATCTTGGAACGTAGTTTGCACATATTCCTTATGCTAAATTAAGTTTTTTATTATACATTATTTAGGTTATTACTTAAACTTGTGGTCATGGGAACATGAGCGTTTAGGGACTTTACCGATCTTCCCAAGTCTCACCACTTCTACGTTTTTGAATGGTTTGATTTTTTATAGTATGAAGTGGCAAACGAGCAAGCTATTACCGGAATTGACCTACCTAGCAAAGTATCGCCTTAAGACATCCGCATTTGAAAATTCTTTGGGTTGATTAGTTTGATTATCTTTTAATGGACATAGGATATGACACATATAAAGGATATTTCATCTATTTATGGGTCACCTTCCACGCCAAATCCTGGTGGATTTGGCGTTTGACTGAAGGATGTCAAGGTGTGGTCACCTTGACATCCTTCAGTTACCAAAACAGTGGAAAAGAAAAAGGAATAAAATTAGGCCTTCAGAGTTAACACTCATCAGCGGAAACGCGGAGTAACTTCCACTTGACGCCTGTGATTGTGTTTTGTCACCGGGTGCCCATTCGTACAAAAGACGTTAGGTTAGGACCAGACTGATAGGAAATGTTTGGATGTTTGGAATTGTATATTTGGATATTTTTTTTATACCATAAGGTGGCAAACGACCGAGCGGCCACCTGAAATCGCTAAAATAGCGAAGTGACCGTTGCCCATAAACATACGCAATTGCATATGCGTTGCCTACCTTTAATCGACGGAGGAGAGGATGCACAGTAAGAAAATATTTTCCCTTTCCATGCATCCTCTCATCCGGAAAGTCCACTTCCACTTTCCATCCTTTCCTTATAAGAAAGAGGGTGGGAAGGGAAAGAGGACCATATAAGGCCTCCGGGACGCACACTCGTCAGACGAAACGCGGAATTGCTTCCACTTCACGCCTGTCTTCAGTTTGGTCGTGGTATTTCACCGGGTGAGCCGGGCCAATTCGTGCGAAGATGTTAAAGCGGGCTCTTTCACTGGATATGTACGTAAGTTAGGTTACTTAGGTTTGTTAGGTTTCATTCCCTTTGGATACAATTTTCAGTGATTTAGTAATATTTATAATGAGTAAATAGCTCCATTTTTATTACTCGAATTCATCCAGGACTATTGAGTTTAAATGAAGTGTACTTTTCTGTATTTCGTAGAACTGTTTCCATGTGTATGTTTTTTTCCTTTTTTTACCTGGCAATATTCCAACGAAATCTTTGAACAATATTGCTCTCTATAGAGATGCACCGGTTAAATTTAAATACCAGTTTTGTTGTTTGTGTATTTTCTTAATTGCAATTTTATGTAGTTTAACTACAGAGAATTGCAATTAGTTTTTTAGTTTCATTTTAACTCAACAACTAAAAAATGGCGGAAAAATTAGTACGCGTTAGCGTTAAATAGTTATTTTAAATAACGAGTCTATTTTGTAGCTATGGTTTCCAATAAGATGACATGTGTGTATAAAAATGTGTTTTTAAATATCAGGTAGAGACACTTTTATAAAATCTTACCTTCTTTTGGTGGCTCCACTTTTCGATAGCCGTGCGTGTCATCTACAATTTTTTTTAATATCTATTCTCAAAAAAAAGATATTACGGTGATCGTTTTGTATGAAACTTGACTCTAAAATAAAGGGTGTTTAAAAATATTTCAAAAAATATGTAACATTACTATTATTATAAATGCGAATGTATCGATGGATGTATGTTTCTTTGATGGTATCATCAGAACGGCTGAACGGATACTTCTGATATTTGGCATATATGTAGAACACAGTCTGGAAGGACACACAACTTATTAAGTTTTAATTCCGCGCGGACGGAGTCGAGGACAACAACTAGTATATTATAATGTGGAATGAAGCATATGATTATGCTATCTGTACCTGACGGCGGTATCAACATATATTCCATTTTCATATGACAAATGCTAATATTATATATTATCGAAGGGGTTCTTACGGAACGATGGTTAGGAAATATTTTAAGCAAGCTGTCGTCCGCCAATCAGAAAAGAACTTGATAAATAGCCTATGTGTTCTTCCAGACTATGTTCTACATCTGTTCAAAATATTATCAAGATTCACTGAGTCGTTACGGCGATACCTTGTAACATCCATCCATTTAAACATTCGCATTTATAATATTAGTAAAATAGATGTGAAAAGAAAAAGGGTCAATAAGAAGAAAAGATTCCAACGGGTATAGACTAGTATATTGATTTACCTTACCTTTACCTTTTTACTTAATACATAACAGAAAAACCACTACAAAAAAAATTAAAACAAAAAAATTCTTTCTTTATTTCTAAAAAAGAAAATACATTTGACAGGACCAAAGATATTTAACATTAATGATTTCTTATTAATTAAATCACTACTATCTGTTTTTGGTTAAAAATACACGAAGTAACGATGAAAACGAGAACAATATACCTTTCCGTAAAATGAAACGTTTGTGATTTTGCCTTTGAAATATTCTTGTTGAACTCTTGGAGTTTCGCAAATTATATCTAGGTTAACCCAAAAGTAACGGTTAAATTCGGGAAGAACATTCAATGTCGGTGTAAATAAACTTTGCTCTCAGAACCTTTTCGTATCGTAAATCTTTTGTGTATCTATTTAAACCTTTAGTTACTTAAGTTTTGGATACGAAATTAATTAATTATTTCTTCTTCTTTCCCAGCCATAAGTTGCCACTGCTGGGCAAAGGCCTCACCCAAAGACCGCCACGATGACCTGTCCTGTGCTACCTTCATCCAGAACGCTCCCGGAACCTTGAGCAGATCACCGGTCCATCCTGCGTCGACCTGTCCGTGGCCGCCTAGGATTGTAATTATTTACACCTTAAATTCTACAAATAAGGCTTATTATATTTAATGCCATAGTTTCAAACTTCTGAAATGTTATAATAAATCCATCAATCCAAAAGTTCCCATTTATAAAATATTAGCTGTCGCCCGCGACTCCGTCCGCGTGGATATATAAAAAAACTTTATTAGTGTAGCCCACCCATCCATCCACATCACATCCATCTAAACATTCGCATTTATAATATTAGTAAGTTAAATAAAAAGCAGCTAAAAAAAAAGTAATGAGTAAATAGTATCCTATGTCCGTCTCCTGGCTCTAAGCTCCTCACCAATTTTCAGGCATATCGGTAAAACCGTTCTTGAGTTATAAATAGTGTAACTAACACCACTTTCTTTTATATATATAGATGATTGGATGTTTGTTAAAAGGTATCTCCATGGCTAAACGGATCTCACTGATTTGGCATAGAATTGGCATTTGGCATTTTAGAACATAGTCTAGGAGAACATCTGTTTTTTTTTTGCGCAAACGGAGTGGCAGGCAGAAATACACGGTCACGATATGGAATTTTAAAACATTTGTCCATTAAAAGAAATCGATTCACCCACCGACTTTCTATGACAATCTGGAAAAGAATATGAATCGAATACGTCACTCATTAAAATCGATTTAGCCATTTAGGTTTATAGCCGCATGTAGGGTACACAGATGGACATACAAACCTTCCATTTTCCCGTCAATTGAGCAAGAAATATATATTCTATATTATCCAGGTCCGGACTATTTAACACTACCTACTCTTTGGTATTAACATAGTGCCAGACATAGATTGATTAGGGTTGGGATCACGTAAGAACGGCTTTTGCGTGTCATTGTGCCGAAGCCGGTTTAATCCGGGAATACATTAATTTTCCTTAACAGCTGACATTGTTTTCCACCGAAATACCCCGACGTTATTAAATTATTACAAATTTTTTGCTACCTTAATGACTTTCCTGTAAAAAAAATCATGAGATTTTATGAAAAAAATATCAGTCGCCCCCGACCACGTCCGCGCGGAATAAAGAACTTAATAAGTAGCCTATGCATTGTTTGAAGAATACATAGGCTACTTATTAAGTTCTATAGCTTGGAGGCTATGTTCTACATCTGTGCCAAATTTCATCAAGATCCGATAAGCCGTTCTGGAGATATCCTCAAACAAACATCCATCTAAACTTTCTCATTTATAATTTTAGTAAGATATAATAAAGTATGATAATACTGGTGACTAAGATTACCATATCAGTTTGTAAAATTAGTTCTTGTTACGATACCCATATGAAAAAAATATCCCATAATTTCTAGAAAATGTTCGATGAAAATACAATACGAATTAAGTTTTCATCCTTTTATATTTTCAATGGGTACAAAGACTTCATAAAGGATCGGAATAAAATCTTTTAAATATAAGCGTCGTTGTAAATATGAAATACATTTTTTTATTTCCAATTTCAAAGTTTCCTTCAGAAGTAAATAGCATTTAACGACTGCAATAGATCGTCGAAATAAATACGATTTCCTTTGAATAAAGCCGAAGCGAATAATTCCGATTGACATTTTACAGTTTTTAAAATTGAATCGAATCGTTTAATTGTTCCGATTGCAGCGTTTCGTTGTTAGGGTTGTCAACTTATGTTAATTTACATTAAACTATTGAACATTAATTTTCCATTAAAATTCTGGAAATTTAATTTCATGCTTTTAAGATTTATTAAGTTCATTTTATCTCTTCTCTCTAATTTTAATCTTTTGATGGACTGACAAATTATTTGGTACGTATATTTTACAGCAACCAAATTATAAATTAATGTATTTAAAAATACGAACTTTAGTACAAATCAGGTTCCTAATCCTAGTCCACTTTGAATAGGTTTGTTACATATATATATATTATTTTATTGAGTCGTTTTAGCATAGACATCAAAATTAATGGATATGTCTATCCTTGGAGTGACAGCCCTATTGGCGGGGTGCCATGAGCTCAATTTTCGCAGTATTCAGTAACTACCTGATATCTATACCGCTATTATGTAAACCGCAATCGAACTTTATGATAATCCAACGCGCAAAATCAATATCTACATAGAAAATAACAACGATTTAAATAAAATTACACATTACTTAGAAATTCCGAATACAACTTCTCTTAAAACTCTTTTCATTTGTTTCTAGCAGAGTTTGCTTTTTACTTATTAGGACAGTAAAGGTACGTGTTCATTACCACGCGCGGGACGCAGCCACGCACAGCCTGCAACGGATTTTGGTTTGCTTTGTATGATTACAAGCGCTGCATCCTTCATCCGCGCTGCTTGCATCGAGCGAAAGCAAATCCGTTGCGGGCCGTACGGTGCGTCCAGCACGGACTAGTGGACGCGTACCTTAACCCTTAATTCGATGGTGTCCAGTGTGTCGAACTAATTAAAAAAATCTTCTGAACTAGTTTGGAGAAAATTACGTAAGCATGACTTTACTAAAAACTTCAGTTTTATTGCTACAAAAAAATTTTGTCGAATTAAGGGTTAATAAGTAGCAAACCAAGGAACACATGCAGTCATTAAACATCCGGGACATAAATATCATTCTTCATCTCATGTAATATTTTATTTCAAATATTCGAGCAATTGACGATCGAATCAATAACAGTTTAACATAATTTTCTTTTGCAAAATATTAACAGATTTTTGTTACTTTATTAATATTTCTTGTATACTATAAAATAATAAATATACACTTACATACTCTTATGTAAAATGTTTACGGTATTTATGAATCGTCCTTCGAGTCGGATAATCAATTGAAAAGTACAGCATTTATTTCACGATATCGTTGACTGCACAAACGGCCATAATTGCGCTAGATTAAATAAAATCCAATCGGGCAAAGCCACAACGCTCACCACATCGCGCTGACAACGACAAACTCCAGTTTAATAAACAAGGAACAAAACCGCACTAACGGAAATGTAACATTCACTCTACGTTTTTTAATCAATCGCTACATTGTTTGTGCAGTTTTTATCTATAATGCATTCATTTAAGATAAAATATGGATCAAAGCAATAAATGCTAGAAACTCATTAAAATTGCTTAATATAGCTTCTTTTTGCGTATTGTTCCAGTGTCGAGTGATAAACTCAAATGTCTTTCATCATCAGCTCACTATACGGCCCATCGAGGGGTTCGGAGCCTACCCTAAGTTAGGGGTGACTAGGCCATAGTCACCACGCTGGCCAAGTGCGGGTTGGTTGACTTCACACATATCTTTGAATTTCTTCTCATGTGCAGGTTGCACCACGATGTTTTCCTTCACCGTAAGATCGTCGGATAAATTTACATATGTAAATCGAAAATCGACAAAGACAAATATTATCATTGTTTACTGCAAATTATAATTACTAAAAAACAGACTGTTTATCTATTTATCATTCTTACATACCTTGTAATTTTATTTTGTGTATACAACTAAAGAAAACAATTAACTTTAATAATACTTGATAACAATTTAGAAGAAGATTGAACGTAACTAATGGAATTAGTAGCAAATACCTTTATCTGATAAATACTGGGGTGCGCTCAAAACTTTGTATCGTACACGTTGGCAAAGAGCCAGCTAATACTTGGGAAAATTCGGTTACAAAGAAGAACCTTCGCATTCTGCACATAAGTACATAAAACTTGCAACTGCAATATCTGCACTTGCTACATATAGTTTTTACGTGTTTTCACAACATTGTTAGGAAAAGTATTAATGAATAAAAAACCTTCAACCATTTATTACATGATATGTTTTCCTAGTGTAGAAATAACTTAAGCATTTTATTGATAATAGAAATGCAGTATCCAAAATTTAACACCATTAAACGCAATAAATTATCTTTTACTTATTTATTAAAATAGAACTAAGTAAATAACCCGACCGACGATAACATAGACCGACTATCGTCTTTACGAGGCTACAAGATGCTTCTAAACAAGCAGCTTGGTTTGAGCTGATCACCGACGCCCATAGACATCTATAATACCAGAGGAACTGCAGATGCCTTGCCGGCGGTTGGGCGTTATAAACAAGACCAATATTTACGTTGATTCACATGGAAAGTCTACATCGCAAAATTTGTGTAAATTGGTTGTTATTAATATGAACACTTTTATGTAAAATATATTCGACATCAAATATACTATCAAATGCAGTACATTCAAGAGTATTAGCAATACAAAATGCGGGTACAAAAAGTAAAAGAGCTATAAAATTAATTGTAATACAACGACCCGAGGGAAAGAGCCGAGTAAATCCGAGACCAATATGCACTATCCTGTTTAATTACGCATGGGAAATAACTTCATTTGTATTAATACGAACTCTTTCAACTTGGACCAACGGGATTGCTTTGCTGTTGATTGTGTTTGTTGTTTTATCATAAAGAATAAAATAATGCTGATAGCTATAACGATAGAAGACTGTGGAATATGTTAAATGGATGGGTTGTTGGAAAGAGGATGGCTGATAGAAATGTATGGATAATTGTCTGACATCGTAGAGCAAAGGGTAGGAAGATGTTATACTATAGTAAGCAAATTACTTGGCCTAGATACATTAAAATTTAGTTTCTTTGTTTTATAGTATAATAACTTATAATGGAATTCCTAACTTAAATTTAATAAACGAAGATTGAACGAAGGTGACGTAATTTTGAACCAGTGACCATGAGATGTTTCAAGCTTCATCTCAAGCTTGTATGAACTTTGAGTAATATTAAATTTCCCAAATTCACAAAGGCTTATTGCAAGGGATTTATTGGTAGATGTAGTAGGTATAATGTATACGATTAATAAAATTGGAGTGTATTATAACGAAAGAAGTGCTATTGAAATTTTTGTCTGTCTGTTTGCAATCTTATTTTAGTTACGGGTAATCACAAAAACAGCTGCACCGATTTTAAGGGAACTTTTACTCAAAGATAGCCTTTGTGTGTGAGAGTAACTTAATCTATTTAATTCCGCGCCAACGGATAATCGTAAATCACTGAACATATTTATAATTGTTTTAATAACTGCTTTGTGTATTTGTTTTATTCTATTAGGCTTCTGTTAATAAAATTTAAGTTTTCATTCAAAACAGCATATAACCTTTATTAGCATACTGCGTGGAAAATCGATCAATCCAGAAATTTGTAAGGCCAGACATCGAATATACGGCGATCACAGAGTAGCGCTTACGTTGCTGACTGTCCTTCGCATTTGCTTCGTAACTACTGACGTAATAGTACCAATTATACTGTAATTTGGATGTGTGTATACGAATTAATACACCGTTGATTAATGTATACAAATATTGTTAATTAATGTGTAAATATAGGTAATAATAAATTAACTTCAAACCATTATTTTGTTGTATTTTTTTGTATACTATGGTTTCAATGTTCGGTGTTACAAAAATTATTTTAGGCTGAATAAAAATTTGCAACCGTTTTTTGTAGAAAAATTCCAAATTACGTTATCTAGCACATCTTGTGATATAGATGTGTTCAGATGTGCATCATGTAATTAAATCATCTTTCTATTATAAATGCGAATGTTTGTCTGTTTGTTAAAATGTATCTCCGGAACGGTTGTATGAATCTCGCTGAAATTTGGCGTAGGTTTACAAGATAACGTGGAAGAACACATAGGCTAAGCATTATGTTTTTTTATTCCACGTGAATGGAGTCGCGAGCGACAGCCTGTATTTAAATATCTCTTCAGAGTCTTTTATCATATAACTAAATATTCAAATAAATAAAGCTAAGTCTGTCCCAATATTGTGATAAGGGAAACGGTACATAAATATCTTTTTTCGGTGGAGCAATGTCAAAATAGTCTAAGATAAAAGTTATGAATAGCCCGCCGGGGGTAATTTGGGTTGTTTTGTGTTTTGTCCGCATCAGCAAAGTGATACAGTTAGCCCATTTACTTCAGCCACCGTTAAGTAGACATTGATAAATCCACTTCTGATAAGCTTAATTTCTACACGCAAACTAAATAAAAAGAAAATACAGATATATTTAGGGCTAGAGATATTAAGCGCCGATAGTAAACTGCGGTCCGTGATGATGGAACCTAAAGTGTGCACTTTTTTCAGAAGAGAATTTTTCATGCATACTCCGCATCTTGGAGGATCACGATAGTTATGTGGAATTCTCTCCCCGAAAGGTAGCATACCCACTAAAGCACTCTGTTCCTCCTACTCATGGTGACTGCCTTAAGCAGTCCGTGTATGCCTTTAGTGTTTAAAACTAGTTTAACCTATTAGATAATTTTAACTTTAATATTCTATTTATAAGAATAATTATTAGCCTATGTGTTCTTCCAGACTATGTTCTATATGTATGCCAAATTTCATCAAGATCTGTTCAGCCGTTGTAGTCACCTTCAAACATCCATCCATACATACATTCGCAATTATACTATTAGTATGATTGTGTACGCATGTAACGTAAATTTCCTATTGTATCCATATTTTTGATACATTGGATATTTCTTTCAATGTATCCATACGTGGGTTATTATAAATAATTTCTAACATCATCATCATCAGCTCACTATACGTCCCCACTGAGGGGCTCGGAGCGTACCATAACTTAAAGGTGACTAGGCCATAGTCAACCACGCTGACCAAGTGCGGGTTGGTTGACTTCACACATATCACTGAATTTCTTCTCAGATATGTGCAGGTTGTATCAAGATGTTTTCCTTCACCGTAAGAACGTAGGATATATGTACGTATGTAAATCGGAAATTGAAAAGCACATTGGTATATAGCGGGATTCGAACCCAGGACCTGCAGATTGCAAGTCAAGTGCTTGACCCCTAAGCCACCGACGTTCTCGATTTCTAACATACTGAACTAGAATCTTGACCCATCAGGTCTCAAGAAAGTCTTGAATTATGATTGTTGTTATTATAAACAATGGAAAACTCCTTCGCCATTGTATTCAGATGGCATGAAAATTCCATTGTTTTTTTGAAAATTATGAACAAAACAATTTTCATAAAAGAGCCCAGTAATTATAGTGCCGTACCTAAATTACTTTCCAAAGCATAATCGTTCTCCTTTTGTTTTTCCCCCAGACGTTCTTAAATTAATTATTTAGTATGAAGAAATATGAAAATTATTTCTTTACTTATTTAATTAAATAAAGATGTAGGTCAACATAAATTGGTTTAATAAAACTGTGTTTTATTCTCGTGGCTTCACAATTATTGTTAAATAATAAGAAATATTTTGAAACATAATTTAAAACAAACGAGTTCTCTTTCTATCGTAATTTTACTAATATTATTATATAAATGCGAATGTTTGGATAGATGGATATTTGTTACGAGGTATCCCAGAACGGCTCAACGAATCTTGACGAAATTTGCCATAGAACATAGTCTGTAAGAACACATAGGCTATTTCTTAAGTTTTTTTTTATTTCGCGCGAACGAACTCGCTGGCAACAGCTAGTTTTAAAATATATTTAATTTTTCATTAAGAAATAATCTAGGAGATTGTAATTTAATATAATTAAATAGTAATTCATTGTATAAATAAGCAGACACATTCTCATTTACCGTGAGTTTCTGAGACTGAAATCTCCGTTTAAAACATATAGTTATGTATCTCTGTTTATTAAAGACAGGATGTCGCCCGCGACTCCGTCCGCGCGGTATAAAAAAAACTATTGGTCGCAGCGTAATGTTATATAACCTAAAGTCTTCCTCTATAAATGGACTATCCAATAAAAAAAGAATTTTTCAAATTCGGATCAGTAGTTTCTGAGAATAGCGAGATTAGATTATTATAGTATTAGTATAGATCAGTGGTTCCCAAACTTATTTTGTCTACTGCCCACTTTGAGAATAAATATTTTTTTAGCGCCCCCCATATTTTCACATATTTAAAAACCACTATAACTTCAAATTAAATTAATTAATTATTGTGACCTATATATTTATATTAACGGAGAATTCTAAACGTAACTTTTACTATAACCCGCAACTTGAGACCTGCAGCGCCCACAAGTGGGCGTTATCGCCCATTTTGGGAAAGACTGGTATAGATATTGACAAGGATGATGTGTTATACAGAGATCATGGTCTCGGAAACGAACGCTTAGTAATCATTCAACAGTTAACATCTATAATTTACTTAATAATAAGACATTAATATTTTAAATTAAGAAATACGAAGAACATTTTGCATTTAAAATGTCTCACAAGAAACTAAACATCTTTTCCCAGCAATCGAACGGAAACCGAGTTCCATCAGAGATTGGATTTAGAACCGCCGCCGCTCTTCTCCTACTGGAAGGAAATCAACTAGAAATAGTCCTCAGTAAACTCGACGGGAAAGGTAATTTATTGAATATTTTAACTCCTTACCGATTTCCTATTTCTAAGGTATAATTTCTTACTAGAAATTATTATTTCGAATTCTTGTAGTAAGAAAATATTCAATACTTTTATGCATAGACTTAAATAGTTTTTTTTATTTATTTATTTAACAATACAATTTTGAATACAAATAAACATATATTTAACGCTAAATAAACCTCATTGGTTTGGTACAAGCGTTAAGGTCTTTCGGACAAAAATATTTTGAGCTTGCACTTTATGTTTTTTCGTGAAAATATTTCGAAATGTTTCGAAGGCGTCGAAGCCTTACTAATAATATGATGCGAATGTTTAGATGGATGGATGTTTGTTAGATGATATCTCGAGAACAACTATATGAATCTCACTGAAAGACATATAGAACATAGTCTGGAAGAACACGTAGTCTACTAAGTTTTTTTAATAGTGCGAACGGAGTCGCGGACGCCAGCTATGTATCTTATATCTTTACAAAAAACACTTAAAACATTCACATTTTTTTTTGTATTAGGAACTTCAATATAAAATATTAAAGGGAAAAATGTGTTGCTTGTTAAAACGTACATAGTAGAATCTACGTAATCAGCAACATAATACGAGGTTAAGGCATAAAAGACTTTTGCCTTCACACATTTTGTTCATTTATAAGTCAAACACATTCATAAAGATTACGAAAGTCGAGAAGGATTAGTATGGCGTCGATAAAGCGTTCCCTTCAGCTTTAAGATCGCTTAGGACTTATCAGAAAAGAAAGGAAGGGGTACGTATATTTAACATTGTAAGAAATACTCCAAATCTTCTTGACTAATAGCTTCTCTTTTTTTTATATTTTTAATCCTTTTTCATAACAAGAACATAATAAAAGATTCTTTTTACAAATTTACTTTCCCTTTTAATTTATTATTTCGTGTAGTAGACGGGGCGAAGCGGGGATTTTTGGATTTAATCGAGCGTGGTAGTTAAACTTAAGGAAGGACAGTTACTTCCAATCGATTACTCCTCCATATCACGCTTTTAGGGTAGTCCAAATACTAAGTAAAAAAATCTAATTTTAAAACGGCTAAACACTCGCGTATATTCGTCCAGTGGCGGCACCGACTAGTTTCGAGCCCATCGGGGCCCTTCATGAAGGGCCCGAAACTAGTCGGTGCCGCCACCGGACGAATATACGTGAGTGTTTAGCCGTTTCTATATACATAAGTCTATTATAATGTCTCACGAATATTTGAATAATTTAATAAAAAAAAACTGGTATAAATACTAAAGTGCGCTAGATTGGGCGATACATTTGTGGTTATAGTACTCTATTGAATGCAAGATCCTCTCTTATGTTTAACTGCGACGCTCGAGTAAATCCAAAAATCCGCGCTTCGCCTACACCACTGTTGTGTTAATACTCTCCTAACAATAATAAAGTTGTGATAATTCTGACGTTTAAAAATGTAAAACATAATGGACCCGTCAAGGATTACATTCGCCGGCACTCTATTCCATTTTAATTACGGTTAAAAGAGCTTATAAAAATATAATCCGGTAAGCCTAAGTACCGTCGTTTATTAGCTGATAGTAGGCACTTCGTTTAATTCTTGTTTTGTTAAATTAAGCTTAGTTGTTTGTTCAATGTTTGTTACCTGTTAACTGTCGAACATTTGAATGGATCTGAATGAAATTATGTATGGAGATAGATTACAGTCTAGAATAAGGCTACAATTAACGATTGAGCTGTTTGAGCGACCGATATTTCGACACACTTGCATGCGCCATCACGGGTTGACAGATGTAGTGCTGTAGTAAAAAAAATTAAAGATAGCCGTCTTACGAACGTTATAATAGTAAAAACCAGGAAAGTTTAATGTTATGTATGGTATATAGGCTACAATGAGTTCTCTATAACCTTCAAAACTGTTCGGTTTACATGGAAATCCGTTTTATTTTCATATACTACTTGCAACTGATTGCTAATAGAGTAGAAATGGACTGTTTTTTCTTGCCTACGTGGACATCATCAACATCATCAGCTCACTAACGTCCCCACCGAGGGGCTCAGAGCCTACCATAAGTTAAGGGTGATTAGGCCATAGTCAACCACGCTGGCCAAGTGCGTGTTAGTTGACTTCACACATATCTTTGAATTTCTTAGATATGTGCTGGTTGCATCACGATGTTTTTCTTCACCGTAGGAACGCCGGATAAATGTACATATGTCAATCAGAAATAGAAAAACATATTGGTATATGGCGGGATTCGAACCCAGGACCTGCAGATTGCAAGTCAAGTGCTTGACCCCTGAGCCACCGACGCTCTTCAGCCACCTCAGAGACTTCCATACTCTAACATTTTTATATGTTTTATTTTATAACTTAACTCTTAAATTAAAAGTTGCGTAAAGTGTATGCTTGTATTTTAATATATATTTCTGTAGGACATTTTAAAGCAACATTCTAGCCTTAAATGTAAAGAATAATTACGAAATAACAGTGGATATAAAGAAGCAAGCAACAATGCAGCGTAAATAAAAACTCTGACTGTACAAGGTGTAAAACAAAACCTCTTTTAACGTATTAAATTTAAGAGAAGACTGCATTATATTAACGAGCGTTTAAAAAACGCACGTTAAAAAAGAATAAGATTTAAATTCTATAAATATTAGAGGAAATACTTGTCTATTTTAAATCTACTTATGATAGAATATAATCACTTTGTTTGAAGCAATTGTGTCGAAATCATTAATTTAGCGTTACGTAAAAAAAAATCTTCACAGTCAGAAATGTCAAAATGCAATCTCTATATGGAAGATATGCCAATGAATTCTATTTAAGTGTAGATCTGTTCAGCATGAGACTTATTATAGTACATGATTTGATTCAAGTTTTTTAGACTTACACTAAAACTTTTATTATAAGAGTAGGGGGCAAACGAACGGCTGAAACACCGAGGTGATCAACGAAACCCATGGACTTCTGCAACACCAGAGGAACTGCATATGCTTTGCCGGCCTATAAGGAAATGGTATGCTCGCTTCTTGAAGGTCCCTAAGTCGTATTGGTTTAGAAATACCTTATTACACTTGGTATGATTTAAAAAAACGCCGCGTTCTAACCGCCCGTTTGTTCGTCCGGTAGTGTTGTAAAGTTAATTGGGCCGTCCCGTGAAATAACCGCCGACATTTTCCTCTTCTGAAATCGCACCTGCTGTAATCCTCGCCCATTTTTAAGCTAACAACGCAAAATCTGCGAACCTTGACAAAAGTAAATTAACACAAACCCAAGCGAAAAATAAATTAAGGGCTCGCCTTGAACGAGATAGATTGTTTGAGATGAGAAATTGAACAAAATGTTTTGAGATAAATTGTTAAAATATTTTTTATAATCTGACTATTTTCCCCCCAATTTTTCAACCATACAATCTTACTAATATTATAAACTAGCTGTCGCCGTCCACGTGGGTATATAAAAACTTAATTAGTGTAGCCTATGTGTTCTTTCAGACTATGTTCTATATGTATGCCCAATTTAATTGAAATCCGTTCTAGAGATATCTTCAAACACCCATCCATCCACATCACATCCCTCTAAACATTCGCATTTATAATATTAAATAAAAAGCAGCTCTTCAAGGCATAAATTCGAAAAAAATAAATAATAAAATAGTATAATATGTCTATGTCCGTCTCCTGGCTCTAAGCTACCTCCTCACCAATTTTCAACCATATCAGTAAATCCGTTATTCAGTTATAAATAGTGTACCTAACACGACTTTCTTTTATATATATATAGTCTGGAAGAACACACAGGCTACTATTTTTTTTTTATTTATGCGAGGTCGGAGTCGCTGGCGATAGCTTGTAAATAATACAATAAACTTAATCAAACACATAATTTTGTAATCGACTGAACAAATAAAAAAAACCATACTAAAAAAACAATTTATTAATTATAAATGTATTTTATCACACACATGTTAATAATTATTAATATCTTAAAATTTAATTAAGTACCAAATTTTCATTATTTGTACCGTATTAAGATCGATAGCAAGAGCTAATATGGCTTGACCTTGACTAATAACCACTTCTCAAGTAGTTAAATTTATAAGATTTTTTTTGAACTAATTTATTAAAGTTACAGATGTATTGCGTACAAATTTTAGTTTGGCCTGGACTACGTAGTACGCTTTAACGTTATTCTAAATAGAGCCTAACTAAAATTAACTTAAAGCATATAATTAGAAAAAAAAGATTGTCAATTTGTTGTTAGGAATGATTTTAAAGCATAATTAAGTAATTTAAATATCCCCTTAATGCAGATATCTCTAATTAAATCTACACTAAAGATACTTAGACTTAATAAACGAGAGTTAAGATTCTTTATAGTTGACATAGCACCAATAAAATTACATTTTTATAAACACTTAGGAAGCTTGTGGTAATAATAAACGACGTGCGAAAGACGGTGTTATTTCTGGAGCAGTCGGAGCTGGCATATCTTGAGGTCGTAGGAGATGTTCACTAAGGAATTGCTTAGTGAGCACTTCTTTGTTCCCTTTTACTTGTAATAAGCCACTTTTACTGACTATTGCTAGGAGTAATACGCTGAACACGCTGAATGACACCAACTGGAATTAAAAAATAATAAACAATTTTCAGAGATTAGTAAGAATAATTTGGAGCGAACGATGCGCTTTCGTTACAAAGTCAAGTGTCAGAATGATAAGTGAGGGGACATAAACGTCGACATTTTAGTAAGGCTAGTGTTGCGCCCGTACACCGGCAGTGTCGGGTTTTCTTCCTAACACAATATACTTATTAGCATTGATTATATCCTTGTTAATATCTAGATTATCATACTTCGATAATTGTAATTAAATTCTATCGAGACGGGAGTTTTCGCACTTGTACAAAACATTACGTCTCAGCTAATTAAAAACATGAATAGCAGTGTTTTAAAAAAAAAAACAATGTTATCAAAATTCCCGCTTTTTTACTGTTTCGGTAATAGTAACTCATGAAGAGTCACTTATCTTTAATCTTTGTTATTTTTATTTCTCAAATATATTATCACACTTTAAGCAAAAATTAGAATCGCTTAAAAAATAAAAAGTTTAAGGTAAACCTTTTACCCTTTAGCCATACCTTTTAGGAAGTTATTTTTAATCTGTTTAGAATATTAGAAATAAAAAGTAAAGCCTTAGTTTGGTTTATGAAATAATCTGCCGAAATTTTATATGAATAAAGCGCATTGTGCGCGTAATTTTAGTAAAATGTACCAAATATAATTGTTACAGTTTAATAAATTGTATAGATAAACAAACAATAACAAATGGCTTAATTTCATAACAATAGTTTATATCAAATCATTTCCTAACTACGTAAAAAGTGTTACAAGTATCAATCAAGGAGAACATGTTATAATATTATTCGTATCACATCAACAGCACGTATTGTTCTTATCTACGTTTGTCAGAGCCAAAAATTATGTTCACAATCAAAAACACAAATAACTTCTAACCTACAATAAAATCAATATAATCTGATATAAAAGTTATTGATAATATAATCATACATACCGCTGATACGCCAAATGTAGCAATTACTTCAAATGATAGTAACATTTTTTACAACACAAGAATTATAACACAAAAAACGTAAATAATGACCACTCTTTCATCGAAACACGACTGTCGCGAATGTGTTGCTGTGTTGTCCCTTTCTGCGGACATAATCTATCTCGCTCGCACAGTTGAAACACTGATTCAGATTATAAACGTGACACTAAAGTACCACAACTTACTACGCAGGCAAAGATAACTGCAAAAGTATTTGTTAACCAACTGATTCCCCCACCATAGTTGTGTAGAATTCAATAATATTTATACCTAAACGTTTATTTTTATTATTAGATATTCGTTATAAAAATATTTCTGCAAATTCATCTGCAATTCGTCACTACATTTGTTAGACTGTTTAATTATATTATTTAAATTTCATGCGAAGAAATTAAGAAAATTATATTCAACCTGGTTCAACTTTCGGGTGTCAAAGTGTAATCGGAATACTTTAGCTGGAAACAGTGTCGGTTGACATCTGTCGGAGCGGCAACGTCGCAAAATGTCTGCATTACTGCATTTGATATGCGTCACCTGATAGGAATTGCGCAGCCGCACGTGCCAAGCGCCTTTAGATTTTTCATATGCAATATTTTAATTCCACATAATTGTTACATTAAAACAAAAAGGTTGAATTTCTTGAAGATATGAGAATTACTATGTTCTTAATTACATTTATCTATCGACTTTATTATTTATCGTCGTGAAGTTAAGTTTTTTAAAAATTGCAATAGAAAATTCTTTGTTGACTACTTAAAAGCAATAAGAATAATGATAACGTACATTTTAAAAACTTAAGTTGTATAAATTTATCTAAACTATATTAAAGCAATAATGATAAATACAATAAAACAATAGATCTATAGATACACATGATTAATGTAATCTAAAATACACAGATAACATCAAGATATTGTGTCGGCGCTTTTTGACGATCAATAGAGTTTGTATCTCAGTTTCAAGATGGATATTTGGCGATTGTTATTTTTTGTTCCTTTATTTTCTTATGCAGTTGCAAGAAGAAATGATTTATACGCAGGGTAAGTTGTATGTAATATACGCATTTTGTTGTTATAAAAATACAGTCGGACCTGGATAAGCAAGTAACCTTTATAAGCGAGAGTCATTGACCGGTCTCAAGGAGCTTCCATAAGGGAAAAATTTTGGTTGGAGAGAAACAACAAGCAAAAAATATCGCGGACCCTTAGACTCCCTTATCCAGCATCTTAATTAATTGTGGGATGTACAACTTAAACCTAAGGTTTCAAAATAATAGGTCCCATCTCTTCTTCTTGTTATTTTTTTTATATTACTTATCAAATCGTTGCGTATACACCAGCCGCCTCATACTATTGAAAAAAAAATTTACACTATTTTCCTCGACTAAAAGTTTTCTTTTTATTATTTTAAAATATCATCTTAAAGAACAATTATGCTTGTTTATGTGTACATGCAACTTTATTTACATTAAAGACTATAAGGTCTTTATTAAACCAGCTTACACAGGGTGAACTTAATTGCTTTTCGGCAGTCTGCACCTGTCGACCTGTAGCGTGAAGATAAATAATGGCAGGTGGTTAATTAAGGTAACCGAATATTAATTCGTGAACCTAGACAAACAAGTAAATCTCTCTAAACTATACCAATTTACAAATTAACCGATATAGACGAAGGAAACGCACGAACGGTATATTTAAGGAAAATAATAAAAGTTAAAAATTACGAGCATTTTAGCATCATAAAAAAGAAAGAAAAATATAAAACATTCTAAATTTAAAAATAAAATAATAATAAGTAAACAGTCTAAAGGTCCGTTTGTTTTGGCAAAACCGATGACAATATGATTCTCACATCTATCTTCTTATCTTTTCTTGCTTTCTTTCTTTCTTATCTTTTTTATCTTTGTCTTTAATATGTCAAAAAGTCTTCTGCGTACTCATATCTTTTGGGTGATTTACTAATACTAAATGTTGATACATGACCATGCTTTCTTCTTTCTTATTCTCGATCAATTTATCGCTCCTCAGTTTCTTTTTTCTCAGTTGACCATACTCGTGAGTTTTTGGATAATCGCTACATCACATGAAAGATACAATGAAGAGTAACACAAAGCTGTTTTGACGATATTATTTAAATCATTTGCAGATATACAGTCCACGGCGTGCATCTACAAGATCGATCTGATCTTTCCGTCCTTTATGACTTGGAGTTGAAACTTGGCTTGGACTTCTGGCAGCGTGGTGCTCCTGGGCAACGCGATGCACATATCATGGTATCACAAGAGAAGAGGAAAGAATTTTTGGATACACTGGACAGAAATGGAATAGAACATTACCTTCATTTTAGCAACGTTCAAAAGTAATTGATTTTCCTAATCCTCAATTTTCGAAGCCTCCTGTGAGGAAATTAATATATGTATATTATATCAATCTTAGGGGACCAGCGTGGTTGATTAAGTAAAACGTAATCATCCCTAATTTGAGCAGGATCGAACCCCTCTGTAGGTAAAGTATGACTAGAAACTTTTTTTAATTTTCAGTGTTCTCGACAAACATGACAAAGATGTGGAATTTTGGCGAAGCAGAAGAAATTCTAGAAGCTTCCCATTTGAAGATTATCTTCGATATACAGAGGTGGTTTTACTATATGATTTAATGCTACCAATTTGAAGTCATGATACTCAAATTAATATATATCTATATTACAGATAGACGCTTATCTAGATAGAATAGCAGCACAATATCCAGAAGTAGTCACCTTGGTTAACGCAGGTTTAAGTTATGAGGGGAGAAATGTTAAGTACCTTAAGGTAAGCTATAGTGATGAAGTTTGACCAATGATTATTAGTATTTTAGAAACTTAAAGCAATTTATAACATTACAGATTTCGACAACGAATTTCACAGACACAAGTAAACCCATATACTTCATGAACGCTATGATACATGCACGTGAATGGGTCACCACACCTGTAGCGATGTACTCTATCTATAGACTGGTCGAAGAAGTACGAAGTAATGAGCGTGATTTACTTGACAGCACAGATTGGATAATCATGCCGTTAGTCAATCCTGATGGCTATGAATACAGTCACACTGATGTAAGCAATTCTCAAGCAATAGTCGACTTTGATAATTTATGATCATCATTATCAGCTTACTATACGTCCCCACCAAGGGTCTTGAAGCCTACTATAAGTTAGGGGTGATTAGGCCATAATCAACCATGTTGGCCCATAGTGGATTGGTTGACTTCACACATATCTTTGACTTCCTTCTTAGATAGGCAGGTTGCATCACGATGTTTTTCTTTACCGTAAGAACATCGGATAAATATACATATGTAAATCGGAAATCGAAAAACACATTGGTATATGGCGGGATTCGAAGCTAGGACCTGCAGATTGCAAGTCAAGTGCTTAACTCCTGAGCCACCGACGCTTTTAATAATTTACAATGTAAGGTTATAGTATATAGTGATCTGTTTATTTTAAGGATCGCTTATGGCGTCGTACACGCTCCTACAATCCTGCAGTGAGTGAAACTTGCTACGGTGTTGATGGCAATCGCAATTTCAATGTATCATTTAACACCATCGGAGTATCGTCTGATCCTTGTTCCAATATTTACCCTGGAGTCAGTCCATTCTCTGAAGTAGAAATGGGCTACGTTCGTGACGTTCTTCATGAATACGTTGATCGTATGCAAGTGTACCTTGATATTCACAGTCAAGGGAATTACGTATTATTTGCGTATGGTGATGACACTCTACCACCAAATGCTGTAGAATTACACCATGTCGGTTCAGTTATGGGAGCAGCCATTGATGTTCAAAAATTGCCGGAAGCATTATATTATATTGTTGGTAACAGTGCTTTTCTAATGTACGGAACATCTGGCACAGCTCAAGATTATGGACAGGTAATCAATAATTTTATTTGTAACATACTAGCTGTCGCCGGCAACTCCGTCCACGCAAAATTAAACAAAAAGGAATAAGTAATCTATGTGTTCTTCCAGACTATGTTCTACATCTAGGCAAAATTTTAACGAGATCCGTTCAGCGGTTTTGGAGATACAGACATCCAAACATTCGCATTTATATTATTATATATTAGATATAGGCTCATTCTCGTAGACACGAGTCATGTAGTTTAAGAAAGTATTTTAATTAATCTGAGTTGGAATTTATCTTTATATCTTTACTTATCTATCTATTTTTTTCTAGCTTATTGGCGTTCCTTTCGCCTACACAATAGAACTACCGGGACACGGTTATGGGCACGTCGTTCCACCGCAATACATCGAACAGATGGTTGAAGAAACTTGGCAAGGAATCGTCGCCTCCGCTCGTGTGTCTGCAATATATTATCAAAATCGAAACTAATCAAACTTAATATTTATAATTAAAAATTAAAATATTGTTTTCTGTGTTTTTGTTTTTACTTATGTATATATATTACAAAAGGTAAAAGTTTGTAGGTTAAATAATTCGGCAAGGATTTTAGAGATTTGTCATGTCTGTTTTTACAGTGGTCTATGAATCCCTTAAACCAGCTCAGAAATTGCATTTTTAACACAATAAACGCGCATGGACATCAGCAATACCAGAGGAACCGCAGATGCGTTGGCGAAGAACGGTTGCTTCTTGCTGCAATTTGACATAGATGAAAAATACAGTCTGGAAGAACACATAGGCTATTAATTATGTATTCAAATTCCGTGCGGACGGTGTCGCGGGCGACAGCTATTTTTGTATAAAAGCCTGCTGATGTCAATTTGATTAAGACGGTGCCAAAATCGATAAGGTTAGGATTAGATAATAAAATTAAAATTAAATTACTCCGTCGTGTTATTTGACGAATGATGGATGTTCATAATATTATTTTCATAATTCTGTTTTCGCTTTTTGCTTCATCTGCAGCCAGCAAGAATGATGTGTATTTGGGGTAAGTTACCTTACTAATATAAATGCGAATATTTATATGGATGGATGTACGTTTAAATGTATCTGCAAACCGACTGAATGGATCTCGCTGAAATTTGGCTTAAATGTAGAACATGATCTAGAAGAACACATAAGCTACTTATTAAGTTTGTTTTTAATACCTCACGGACCACAGCTAGTATACTTTATTGTTATTAGCTAACTTGAGGTATATCTTTAGCTTCTTAGCTCCGTCACCTGTAAAACAGTGATGTTAGTTTTTAAATGTAAAGAAGTACAAGTAAATTATCAATGAAGATAATAATTAGGTTGCGATGTTATGTTTAATCTATTTAAAAACTGATTATAAAGATGTCTGGTACTGATATCTAGGATAATATGAGAAAAAATAGAATTAAATAAGGAAAATAACATAATAGATTATAAATGCGAATGGATGGGTAGAGGGATGGGTGGATGCCGCGGACGTGAGCGAAAGCGTGCCCGTGGTCCCATCCCGATGCGTTGGAGGAACAGAGGGGTTTAGTGGGTATGCCTCCGCTATGGAGGAGAATCCCACATAACTACCGCGTCCCCCCCGGGGCGCGGAGTATGCATAAAGCATTCCCCTCTGAAAAAAAAAAAAAGAGGGATGGGTGGATGAATGGATGTTTGAAGGCATGTCCAGAACGGTTGTAAGGATCTCGCTGAAATTTGACACAGATGTAGAACATAGTACAGAAGAACACATAGATTACTAAATCAGTTTTTTTATGACGGTCGGAGTCACGGGCGACAGCTAGTAATAAGTATATATTATAATGAGTGTCGGTAAAAAATTGTTTCTCATTTCTTATTTTCAGGGTTCCGTAACCCGAAAGGAAAAAAACGGAACCCTTATAGGGTCACTTTGTGGTGCGTCCGTCTGTCTGTCAAGATCCTTTTTATAATAGTATTTTCTTTATGATAACTAATGGATATTATCCAAAAAAAAAGAAACATATGTCTTAAGAAATTTTTACACGGTTTTTACAGATACACCGTTCACGGCGTTGAAATCAAAGATCGTGGTGATCAAGAAGTTCTACAACAGATGGTGATATCACTAGATGTTGATTTATGGCAATATGGCTTCCCTGGTGTACGTGATGCCATCGTAATGGTGTCATCGGAGAACAAAAAGGATTTCCTTAGACAATTAGACGAGAATAACATTTCTCATTATCTACATATAGAAGAAGTAACAAGGTAACAAGATGAATTGTCAGTCAGATGAGTTGTGCCTATTAATAGTCATCATCATCAGCTCACTATACGTCGCCAACGAGGAGCTCGGAGCCTACCCTAAGTTAAGGGTAATTAGGCCATAGTCAACCACGCTGGCAAAGTGTGGGTTGGTTGACTTCACACATATGTTTGAATTTCTTCTCAGATATGTGCAGGTTGCATCACGATGTTTTCCTTCATCGTAAGAACGTCGGATAAATGTTCATATGTAAATCGGAAATCGTAGAACACATTGGTATATGGCGGGATTCGAACCCAGAACCTGCAGATTGCAAGTCAAGTACTTTACCCCTGAGCTACCGACACTCTATTAATAGTATAGAGCCTTAAATTATTTTTAATCTGCTTTTAGCTTTTTAAATGAACAAGATATGGAAGTATCTCGTTGGAAAGCAAGCAGACGAAATGCTGTGCCATTTGAAGATTATCCACGTTACCACGAGGTATGCAGTTAAAACCAATTTTATATTTGGTTGATCAATTATATATATTATATCTTATCATGAAGTGTTAAAGTCTACAATTTAAAACACCAAATCAGATATATTTTAGATTGATGCCTATTTGGAACGAATTGCGTCACAATATCCAGATATTGTGACCATAGTTAATTCTGGACCTAGTTTCGAAGGACGCAGTATCAAATATTTAAAGGTAAGATTATAGAATATTGAAATGTAATTAACAATGGTAGAGCCCGCTTTAACATCTTCGCACGAGTTGGCTCGGCTCGCCCGGTGAAATACCACGACCACACAGAAGACAGGCTTGAAGTTAATTTAATCCTCTTTCCCTTCCCACCCTTTTTATTATAAGGGAAGGATGGGAAGTGGAAGTGGACTTTCCGGATGAGAGGATGCATGGAAAGGGAAGATATTTTCTTTCTGTGCATCCTCTCCTCCGTCGATTAATGGTAGGCAACGCATGTACAATTGCGTATGCATATGGGCAACGGTCACTTCGCTAGTTCAGCGATTTCAGGTGGCTGCTCGCCCGTTTGCCACATTAGGATATAAAAGAAAATCCAAAATCTCTTCATTATCGATGTAAACCAAGATTATTCCATGTTGCCTTCTAATTTATTTCCTCTTCCAGCTATTATAATTCGTCATATTTATTTCAGATCTCCACGACAAACTTTACAGATACCTCAAAGCCCATTTATTTCATGAACGCAATGCTGCACGCTCGTGAATGGGTCACCGCTCCTGTAGCACTGTATTCTATACACAGATTAGTTGAAAATATACGTTCCCAGGATCGGGATCTCTTAGACAATATTGATTGGATTATTATGCCATTGGTGAATGCTGATGGATATGAATACTCTCATATAGATGTAAGTATTAGGTCTTTTACCTTTAAATTATCTTGAAGTAGGGTTAATTTCTGCAGAACTTATACAGCAATTTGGATAACTAGTGATGTCCTTATCGAAGTATGGAGTAGACTTAATAATTATTAAAATTGTTCTTCCAGCGACGACTCTGGCGTCGAACGAGGTCATTCAACCCATCAGTCAACCTAACATGTTACGGAGTCGACGCTAACCGTAACTTCAACGTATCTCACAACACTATCGGTGTTTCTTCTGACCCATGCTCAGATGTATACCCAGGTCATGTACCATTCTCAGAAAGGGAAACTGGCTACGTCAGAGATATCCTTCACCAATATATTGATCGCATACAAATGTATTTAGATATCCATAGCCATGGTAACTACATACTTTATGGATACGGAGACACTTCACTGCCTCCTAATGTAATAGATTTGCATCATGTGGGAGCGATTATGGGAGCCGCGATAGATGTTATGAAGTTACCTCAAGCTGGATATTATTTGGTTGGAAACAGTGCTCTGGTACTGTACGGGTCATCTGGAAGTGCACAAGATTACGGACAAGTAAGTTTCACTAACGGTACAACAACTACAATATTGCCATCCCTCTCATTCTCTTTGGAGAAATAGAGATAGCAATAATGTTTTTGCGAATGTCAAAATATTTTATAATCAGTTTTGTTCCTGAAACTTCCAGAAATTATTTTAAATAAATTACTTATCTTTAATATTGTTTCAGCACGTTGGTGTCCCATTTTCCTACACTTTGGAGCTACCAGGCTATGGATACGCGTTCTCCGTACCTCCTCAATACATTGCGCAAATCAATGAAGAAACCTGGCTGGGAATAGCAGCATCTGCTAGAGTATCACTCCAGTATTACAGAGCGCGGTTGAATATTGTTAGTTGATGTACGATGATAGTGATTTGTAATAAATATTTGTACTAAAACATTTCTGTTTTTCTTATTTGAACATTTTTACTGTCGTATATCTTATAATACAAAAAACGAGAAAAAAACAATTATGTTACACAGAAGTAAACAGTAGCGTACAATTTTATTTATGATTAATAATTTCTAAGCTGATAAATTGACACTATCTCAAAGAACGAAGTTTTATAATCTATATCACTATTGATAACTACAGAGATGTAAAATATAGTTCACTTCAGTATTGTACTTGTAAGAATTGGAGCAAGATGGTGACCAAATTATCATTTATAGGTATAGTGCTACTCTTCAGTTTTACAACAGCTGGTAAAAATGACGTGTACAGGGGGTGAGTTTTATGGGTTTTTCCATCGCTTACTATCCATAACATGGATATCATGAGACATAAATGTTATGAAGTAGTATTGTAGTTTGATGATCAATTCAGTAGTTTATGAGTTTGTATCGATGACTTTTTTTTTTATTTTAAATAGTCTAATAGTTTAATAAATATACTTATATGAATATTAAAAACTAAGTGCATATCAAATAACTACAATTATTTCCTGTCCAGATAACATTGATACCACGATTACCTTATCGATTAACTTTAATATTAAATATATAACGAAAGTATGTTATATATTATTGAGAATATTATCATACATAACAAAAAAAAAACTAAACTCTATCCAGAGAGCATCATTCAAATTGAAGACTCACTCATACGTGATGGTGACGATGAAACGGATATAAAAACTCTCAAAACTAATTAACTTACGCAAATAATAAGTTTCTAAGACCAAAATCATTGTATAAAACATATTGTTATCTCTGTTTTGTCGAAGATAATGACAGGGACGACGATATTTTGATATCAAAAACCAACGGTGAATGAAATTCTTTTGATTCATTTAAGCATTTTAAATCTAATAAATAAATATTACACTTATTTCCAGTTTTACAGTTCATGGGATAAAACTTCGTGACCAAACAGATGTAAATATTCTTCGTGAACTTGTTTTAAATCTGGATTTGGACGTTTGGTCTCACGGTGCTGTGGGTTTACGTGATGCTGTCGTGATGGTTTCAAAGGAAAATGAAGCTAAGCTCCTTTATCATTTGGATTATAATGGAATAAATCATTACGTCCATTTAGCAGATGTTGTTAAGTATGTTATTACAGTTGAGTAGACTATCAAATTTCTCACCACATTTTCATATAGTTGGATTCCCCATGTCACAATTCTCCACTATGAGTCCTTGGTTTGACACAGAATGTATATGACATTTGATAAAGTAATGAGACTAGTCAGTTAACCCCTTGTCATAGTTCTTGAGAGTAATTTTCAATTAAAATTATAATTTTAGAGCTCTGGATGATCATGATGAAGCGATATCTAATTGGAAACGACGAAGAAGCGGTAAAATGGTTCCTTTTGAAGACTACCCTACTTATGAAGAGGTAAAACTTAATTTTATTTTATAATGAAACTATTTAAATCCTTTTTGAGGTTACTACAATGTATCATCATCAACCTGCTCTTATCCCTCAGGAGGTACTCCTCCATACAACTCTATCAGTCATATCTGAATCCAACCCTTTTTACGCATATCCACTTTCACACAATCCATCCATACTTTCTTTGGTTTTCCTCCACCTTTGTAGCCATTGTTTTTATGATACTAAAATTTACAAGAAAGTGAAATAGTTTTAAATATTATACTTATGAGTTATCAATATTATTCGATCTTGTAATCTGAATACTGACGGAAATTAAGTGTACGTATGTTATAGGTAAACGATTATATGGAAAGACTTGCAACTCAATATCCAAACATTGCGACTCTTGTGAACGCAGGACCAAGTTTTGAAGGACGCGATGTTAAATATTTAAAGGTTTGTTAATAATTTCTATGAAATAATTCACTACAATAATTTCCAGTTAATGTCTGATCTGCAAATCAGATCAATTGATTAAGACAAGCATCAAGTGGACGGAATATCGCATGTCCCCGATAAATGATGCAAAGGTTTTTGTTACTCTTCTCCTTCCCACCCTTTTCTTATAAGGAACGGATAGAAAGAGTATATGTTTTAGTGGAAGAGATTCCCTGATTCATGCGCTCTTTCCTCTATTCATTAAAAACGAAATTATTACAAATCCTTTTGTGTGATCGATTCAAAAAACTGCCTACGTTGCTCGTAAAATTACCAACTGGGTCTTGGTTCGAGGAGTAACATCGTATAGAAGACAGTCTTGAAGTTGTTTTTCTAATCTTTTTCAGATATCCACCACAAATTTTACGGATTCCAGTAAACCTATTTACTTCATGGACGCAACGATGCATTCCCGCGAATGGGTCACAACTCCAGTCACTCTGTACGCCATGCACAGACTGCTTGAGGACCTGAGGAACGATGAACGTGATTTACTGGAAACTGTTGACTGGATTATAATGCCGATAGTCAATCCTGATGGTTACGTGTTCAGTCATACTGATGTAAATATTGTTTTACTACAAAAAATACTGGCCGATTATGTTGCCTTTTATACATTAGATGAAGATAATTCCGTTCTTTCTTATTTTTTCTTTTGCTCATTTAAAGGCGCCTGTTGATGTAAGGAGACAGTTAATTCTATCTATATTACTATTTCGAATCTACACCACCACTACAAAATATCGAAAATCAAATAGGCACAAAATTTTACACCTTATAGCCAGTCCATAAATAGGTCATTGATTGATTGTCATTGTTTTTTTTTCAGCAACGTCTATGGCGACGAACACGGTCATACAGACCAGAAATCAGTACGACTTGCTACGGAGTGGACGCTAATCGAAACTTCAACATATCCTTCAACACTATCGGTGTTTCTTCTAACTCTTGCTCTGATATATACCCTGGTCCGGAACCATTCTCAGAAATAGAAGCGGTATACATCCGTAATATAGTCTATGAATATTTGGATCGTATACAGATATATTTAAATATCCATAGTTATGGTAATTTTATTCTCTTTGGGTATGATGATTTAACATTACCTCCCAATGCGGTGGAACTGCATTATGTTGGAGCAGTGATGGGTGCAGCCATAGATACTATCAAGTTGCCAATAGCTCCGCACTATTTGGTAGGAAACAGTGCGCACCTTTTGTATCCAGTGTCTGGAAGTGCACAAGATTATGTGCAGGTCAGTATTTTTAATTCTTCTTTGATTACAATTAACTATGTTGCAACAGTTTCAATCTCGTAATTTTAGGAAATATTTTGTACCCAAAGGTAAAAAAAAACATTGTAATGGACTCTATATAATCCTGTTTTGTGATAATTTAATATTTTGTTAAAAAAACTCTGTATAAAACGTTTTGGTCATCCCTGTTATTCATCTTTGACAAAACTGAGATGACAATATGTTTTAAACGGGAATTTTGGTGTCAATAACTCACGGTTAATAGATGTTTAATTGATTGGCGGCAAATTTATAGAGTCACTAGCTGTCGCCCGCGACTCCGTCAACGCGGGATTAAAAATAGATGTTGGCCGATTCTCAGACCTACTCAATATGCTCACAAAATTTCAAGAGAATCAGTCAAGCCGTTTCGGAGGAGTATGGGAACGATAATTGTGACACGAGAATTTTATATATAAGAAGGGAAAGTTACAATAGTTCGCATAGAGCTTAAAATTCCGGGCTTGAATCCGAAGTTAGCATCTTCCATATTGAATTTATCCGCAGAATCATTTAAAGTATTATTTTTCTCCAGAAACTTGCATAATACTTTTTTTTTTTGTTTTCAGTACGTGGGAGTTCCATACGCTTACACTTTGGAACTCCCAGAGTTCTTAAGATACGACTTCAGAGTACCACCTGAATACATAGAGCAGATCAATGCAGAGACTTGGAAGGGAATCGCAGCTTCAGCTCGTGCCAGTGCCTTGTTTTATACACGAAGATATACTCGTAATTCTGTTCAGTAACTTTGTGTAGTTCTTTCAAATATCTTGGCGGCTCAAGGTCATGTGCGCGCTGCGTATTGCCCTCCCCCCGCATCCCGATATCCACCGCTACACCTAAAATTATGTTCTGTGCATCGATTCAGAATTTAAAGCCGCTAAGATATATGAAAAGTACCATAATAGTGTTGCAGTAAGATATCGTAATGTTAATTAATCCGTGGAGTTCTTACTTTTAATTTTATATCAGTTTTAGCACTATGTTTTTTTTTTTTAATTTTGTAAGAAATATACTTTTACTTTTAGTAATTACTTTATTAACTTGACCTGTTTTAAACTTATATAAAAACGGCTAAACACTCGCAACGGGCCGCCCCAGACCAGTCCCACTCACCCTCAAGAAGGGCCCCCGATAGGCTCGAAACTACTCGGTGCCGCCGCCGGACGAATATACGTGAGTGTTTAGCCGTTTTTATTTTATATAAGTTTATTATAATGTCTTACGAAAATTTTAATAATTTAATTAATATGTTTTTTTTATATTTATATCTTTTTTTTTAGTTCAGTTTAGTCTTTAATTTATAATTGCTTAAATGTCGCATAACATTTTTAAGTTACTATATACATTTGTAACTTTACAGTAAACACGTAAATATTGTACAAAACATTGAATTCAATATATATAGAAATATTGGCAGAAATTTCGTTCCTAATCGGCAGCCAACAACATCGAAAATTACTTTACAAAGAAGTTGAAGAATTACAAGTGAAAGAAATTTCTCGACGTTTTTTTGCAAAACTTTGATCGCGAAAAAATTTCCTTTTTAATATTTTATAGCAAAAGTTTTGGTATAAAAAGTAATAATCTTTTATAAAAATAACGATCACAGATTGTTTAAATATAACTTAATGCAACTCTTTATAAAAATACTAGCTCCCGCCCGCAACACTGCACGAAATTAAAAAAATACTAATTAGTAGCCTAGTTCCTCCACGCTATGTTTTTTTTTTATGTCATAAGGTGGCAAACGAGCGACCGGTCACCTGAAATCGCTAAAGTAGAGAAGTGACCGTTGCCCATAGACATACGCAATTGCTTATGCGTTGCCTACCTTTCGGAGGAGAGGATGCACAGAAAGAAAATATTTTCCCTTCCCGTGCATCACCCTTCCTTATAAGAAAAAGGGTGAGAAGGGAAAGAGGACTAATTTTTTTTATCTACATCTGTGCCAAATTTTAGCAAGATCAATGGAGGACTTCTGGAGATACCTTCTAACAAACATCTATCCATCCAAACATTCCCATTTATTAAAAAAAAAAGTACAACACGAGGAAAGTACACGGCATTTTGCTGTTCATATATTTAATTATCAGATAGACCATATTATATGTACGTCAAAAAATAGAGCAAGCCTACATTCAAAATTGGAATATGAATCACAGATGCTAATCCAGTGGACGTGCCGCGCGGCCATTTTGAAGTGGAGCCGATTTCGATTGAAACGTGATTTAAATTAACTGTATTTCGTCATACGAAATTTGCAGTTGCATTATGTCTTATTTCATCATTTAATTTATAATAATATAATTTAAAATTTATAAGTTCGGAAAAATTTAATTTAATAATAATTTAAATTTTTCCGAATTAAAAAAACTTCTAAAATGCTTTTTAATAAAATTTATATAGATAATAATCGCCCTGCCCAATTTTTTAGAAGAGTCGGCATTATTACTTATTTGCTTTAAATTTTTATCAGGCGTTTAATTTAATTAAATTATATCTTAAGAGGTAAAATTATGTAAATAAAAACTTTATTAATTTATCCCGCACAATCTGTTCTACAAAAATAACTTTCAAAGATCTGTTCTATTAACACGGGTAAAGGTAAAAGTTGCTCATAACATAATACCCAAAGGTTGGTAATTTAGGAAAATACGGCAATCGACTCCGTCCGAAATACCGTTTATGTGGCGTAGGTAACGCGTCGGTAACGCGTTGGCAAATTGGATTATACCTGCGTTAGTTGAACGTTTACGGTACTCATGGCTCGTTTGTTGCAAGCTGATAATTTACCCGGCACTTTGTACAACGTGTTGCGTTATATCTTAATTTTGCGCAAAAACTACGATGTAAAGAAATCGAAATATTACGAAGATAATTATGTTCTGTGTGGGAAAATTATTTGAAATGGTATATAATTATTTTTGCATTATTAAAGAGGAATTGGATTTTGTTAGAAGGACATAGACAGAATGACCACTTGATTAGTGAAGTAACAAAGAATAGTATGCAGTAAATGTATGGAGCTATATATTTTTTTTATAACAGAAGGGGGCAAACGAGCAGCGGGAACACCGAGGTGTTCAACGACGCGCATGGACATCAGCAATACCTGAGGAACCTTTTAGGTGGTGATAAGCTCGCTTCTTAAAGGACCCTAAGTCGTAGAGGTTTGGAAATATATTCATAGTAGTACCAAAAATGGAGTTTATTTTATCTTCTTCAATGAGTTACGAGTTACAAAAAATATTTATATTTCTCCAAACATCCAATTAAGTCCAATAAAGGTTTTTTTTCTGAATTCATAGAAATGTAATAGTGACTTTCGGTAATAACTTATCTCCTACAATGAAGATAGAAATATGTCAAGTCGCGGCAAGATGAATCGATTTGGAGCCAGATAAAGTTTTAATGAGTTTCAGCAAAACATTTTTCCAACTCGTAAACAAACTCGCGACCAAAGCAAAGGGAAACGTCTTCGATTACTTTTGATGGATTCCTTGACCTACGATTTTACTATGTCTAAGAAAGTTCTTTTATTTTTTTTAACAAGCAACAGGAACACCGAGGTGTTCAACGATGCCCATGGATATCAGCAATACCAGAGGATCCGCAGATGCGTTGTTATTTTTTTAGATCCTAGCTGTCCGGGGCTCCGTCCGAGGATATTAAAAAAGGGTCTTAACAGACAGACGGACGGAAAACAAAGTGATTCTATAAGGGTTCCGTTTTTTTCCTTACGATGTACGTAACCCTAAAAACAACTTAATCTGTAGCCTATGTGTTCTTCCAGACTATGTTCTACATTTGCGTCAAAATTCATCGATATATCGACATATACAGCCGTTCTCGAGATTTTTCAAACAAACATCCATCCATCCAAACATTCGCATCTATAATATTAGTATTATAAGAATGTCAAATGATGGTATGCTTTAGTACAGTGAAAGATGATAATTAATTACATTAATTTGGATATTAATCTTTGTTAGTTATAAAATTGTGGGTAGGAAATATACGTCCGCAGCTACAACAGGAAAAATTGTCAATCCAGTGAACACAAATCACAACTGCCAATTATTGCAGAACTGTCTAAAAGCGAGTTTATGATCGACTGCTCTACACAAGCTCGAATAAATCAAACTATACTCTAATATGCAGTTTTATTTCTATCGACATGCAAATAAATCCTATAAATCTTACCTTAATAACAATAAATGGAGATAAAAGTCTCGCTAAATAGGTATATATTTTAATATACTTTGGTATAATAAGTAAACTCATTCTTAGAACAAAGCTAAAAACCTACGTTTAAAAAGGTTATGTTAATCATACTGGCAGATGATATTGTCGGAAAGCCATAAACATGCTTTATAAGCAAATTACTTATGCCCGTTACTCGATTCGCACGGAATTAAAAAACATAATAAATAGCCTATGTTTTCTTCCAGACTATGTTATCTCTTCTATAAATTTCATAGATATCCATTGAGCCCTTCTAGAGATACCTTCTTATAAACAACTATCCATTCATCAATCTAAACATTCGCATTTATTAAATTATTCAAACTTTCGTGAGACATTATACTAAACGGATATATAAACACGGACGCGGCCCGTCGCTCACCTTCAACAACAACACCACCGACGCTTTGGTATCAACATCGTCGACGACGCCGGCGCAACCCGCGCCCCCCGCCCCCTCAAGACGCGCCCTAAGAGCGCAGGCGCGCATTGAGCGACGGGCCGCGTCCGCGAAATAATACCAGTACCACTCATCCAAATGAAGGGCCCCCGATGGGCTCGAAACTAGTCGGTGCCGCCACCGGACGTATATACGTGAGTGTTTAGCCGTGTTTATATATCAGATTCGCATTTATAATATTAGTAAGTAATGTTAGGAAGAAAATCAGAAAATGTGACAGTGTATTGACCCAACCTAGCCTTACTAAAATGTCGATGTTTGTGTCCCCTCACTATTCATTCTGTCACTGGACTTTGTAACGAAAGCACGTCATTCGCACCAAAGGATTATAATACTGTCTAAAAGTAAGTAGTAAAAAAAAGACTGTGTTTTATTACGGTTTATTTGGCTACTCCTACAACTTTCTATTATAAAGAAAAGAATGAAAGTATAGGTCTGTAAAATTATTGTATTTGCTTGCATGAATCAACACAAATAATGTAAATATTTCGACCGCTTGTATACAATTTGGGTATTTGTTATTATAATTCTACCGATGAAAATATCAAAATATAAAAACCCCTACAGGAATCAAAATAGAGTCGATGTTATTTTTCATGTCGAATTCACACGATGTCCGACCATTTTGTTTTTCATTCATCTATTTGATTTATGCCGTTCTCGTTTATTTAGTGATATTCGTAAACGATATTTGAACAGTTTGTGGAATACAGTTTTCAACAATAACCATGTAAACTGACATGTTATTTTATTGTTTAAAAATATACTAAAAAAAAACCGTTGGTTTCTGAGACCTAGTATAACACAACTCAGGCCTGTAACCTAAAGGTGTAGACAGAAACCACGGAACTTGATTTGACGTGGCCAAATAAACCTCCGCAACTCACTTTCGGGAGACGGAACGTGACTGTCTCGCCGCCTTTTACTCCCGGGAATTCACAGATATCTTTGAAATTTCTTTTCCAATATGTGTAGGTTTCACGATGTTTTACTAAATCTTTTCAATTTGTATAGAATAAATCGCCATCCCTATCATTATCTTTGGCAAAAAGAAATTTAAAAATGGGATTTTGGTCTCAGAATCTCATGGTAGAGACTGTAAAAAGAAAGAGATTAATAAAACATACAATAAAATCGCATTATGCGTTATGTTTTTTCTAATGCTTACTTTCCAAGCATAACTTTTTTTAAATACAATTATGTATAAATATTATGTACAATTATATATATTATAATGTTGGTTGTCCATTTATTAAAAATCTTCTTAAACAACGCATAACTTTGGTCAAGTTAATATTCATTTGAGAATCCATCGTTTACATTTCATCAGTTTTATTCAGTTAGAAATATATTTTCCTAAAAGGTCAAGCACATTTCCGGACCTAAGTTGCGGCAGCACCAGTGAAAACGGTACATAAATTGCTCATAGCAATCACTAGTTGTCAGACGCGCTAGTGGAAACGGGGTCTAATCTGCGACAGCTCGGTTTACTGCGAGCTCGATAGCTAGATATTAATCAATCAGTGGCTGGCATAGCGCCAGAAACACTCGATTCAGAAATATTCCGAGTACTGGTTAAAAGATGCCGCTCGCTTTAATTGCCAATTAAATTTTAAAAATTGTGTTTTAACTTATATTTCTATGATATTCAGATCATCTTCTATTACATTTTTAGTATCATGATGTGTGACAACTCATAGGATTACTACTTAGGTCAGTCGTTCTCTTTGATAAGGCTCTGACCCAGCGAACAAAAACAATCAGAACCCAACTCTTGGCTGTCTTAAAAGGCTGTCAGCCTATTGGGTTATCTGACTTTAGGGTTCACCCAATACTCGCTCTCATCATCTTACTAATATAATAAATGCGAAAGTTTATATGAATAGATGGATGTATGAATGGATGGGTCTTTGTTAGAAGGTATCTACAGAACGCCTCAATGTATCTTGATAAAATTAGGCGTAGTAGAACATAGTCTGGACGAACATGTAGTTTATTTCTTAAGTTTGTTTTAATTTAGCGCGGACAGCGTCGCGGGCAGCTCCTATTTAAACTCCTATTCTAGTTCAAAAACGTAACGCTCTAGTTGACTTCTAACCAAGTACTTATCTTTGTTCCGTATAATTTTTTCTTCAACATTTTCATTTATTTCAATTTAATTAATGATATTTCTATACATAGAATCATTACGATGTTTTAATCTCAGCGAATCTGTAATGCGTACAAATGAGGTTCGTTAGTTCAACAAAGGAGACTTAACGGTCACTTAGCAAAGGTTGTCTACAAAATCCCGATCTTCTAATCACAACGATCATTTAAACAAGTATCACGTATCACATTCCCTAGAGAATGTTGCTATGATATTTATGTTAAAACGAAATAACGTCATTTAAACATCCATTTGTCTATTAGTTTCTTAATTGTTTTACTAATATTATAAATGCAAATCTTTGGATGGATGGGTGATTATTAGAAGGTATCTCTTGAACGCCTCAACGAATCTTGATATAATTTGGCATGTAGGACATAGTCTGGAAGAACACATAGGCTACTTATTATTTATTTAATTGGTCGCGGACGGAGTCTCGGGCGAAAGTTTGGTATAGCATCGCCATTGGTTGTTCGATATTTAAAAAAATCATATTAAGACCTCTTCATAGCTTGCATAAAAGATATTGCTATCATATTCACATTAAAATTCATAATAAAATAATACTAAATATAATAAATATATGTACCCTTACGCTAAAGTATTTATTATAAAGGTGCTGAGAATAGCTAGTTGTCAAAACAATTGGCAAACATTGTTGGCACAAATACGCCAATATTGGCAACACGCAATTTACCGGTCGATCGGCGTCGGTGTCTACATCACTTGTACACTGAGACCACACAATTACGGTTCACTTCAACGGTAAATTGAGCTTTTAACACCAACCTTTCATACCTTTACGCTTTACCAATTTGGATTGGGTTTTAAGTCATTAAAATACGGCATAATCACGACATCGTTTTGACTGTTATAAATTTAATGAGTACACATATTATCTCCACTTTTATCTAAATTGCGGTACGATTTTTAACATTACAATTGCTTATAGACATCTCTAGTTGCTGATGCGTTGCCTAACTATAATTGTTGGAGGAGGGGACACACAGAAAGACGATATTTTCCCTTCCTATGCATCTCCTACTTCGCCAAACTTAACATATCAACCGTTTCCTTATAAGAATAATTAGTCCTCTAGCACACACGCTCATCAGACGACACGCGGAATTGTTTCCACTTCACGCCTGTCTTAGTGGTCGTGGTATTGCACTGGACGAACCAGTAATTTCGTGCACCCATTCCATGTTTCTGTTGCGGGCTCTACCAATACATGATATATTCTATTGTGACCGTCTGTAACCTAGCCTACTCATTTTGGCTAGTGAGGTGTCATGCGATTTCATTTCTTGTTCGAAGTGTGTGTGTGTAGTCAGTCAGTTTTTTAGTTACTAAATCAAACAATAGTGTTTTTAGCTATTTAATTATTTATATTCTGTAGACACGACATTGTTGCACTCTGTCCGAATAATTAACCTCTTCGCCTTTCGACTAAAAGCTTTCCACGTATTGCGAAGTAACTTTGTAAATCAATTACTCGATATAAAGGACAGTGTAGAAGTATTGCATCCAACTCTACATTCTATTTTTAAATAGCTTTTCCCTTGTTTTGGATATATTGTAAATTACTGATTTTTTTATTTGAGTCCGGCCACTTAGAATTATAAGTATAGTAAAAAAAAGTTAATAGCTGTCAACCTCAACTCCGTCCTTACGAAATTAAAAAAAAAAACTTAGTAGCCTATCTGTTCTTCCAGACTGTGTTTTATCTGTGTCAAATTACAGGGACATCCATGTAGCCGTTCTGGAGATACATTCTAACAAACTTTTATCCATCCATTTAAATATTTGTATTTATAATATTGGTAAACTTTACACAATTCGCTATACATTTGTTTCGACTTGTAATAAAGGTTTAGTCGTTAATTAATAAACAGATAAAAATAAACTGAAACAGAATCACTTCGAGATACTCCGATTCAATAAGCCTTTTGTATACTGCAATGAGACTGGATAAATAAGAAGTATGTATTCAATTTACTCATCATCAGCTCACTATACGTCCCCACCGAGGGGCTCGGAGCCTACCCTCAGTTAAGAGTGATTAGGCCATAGTCAACCACGCTGGCCAAGTGCGGGTTGGCTTCACACATATCTTTGAATTTCTTCTCAGATATGTGCAGGTTGCATCACGATGTTTTTTGTTCACCGTAAGAACGTCGGATAAATGTACATATGTAAATAGGAAATCGAAAAACACATTGGTACATGGCGGGATTCGAACCCAGGACCTGCAGATTGCAAGTCAAGTAAACCCCTGAGCCACCGACTCTCTACTCATTCAATTAACTGATTAAAATTACAAATGACTTAAATTCAAGTAAATATAGTTAGCATCAGTGTGGAAACACCTTTATAAGGGTATTTCAAGTTACAACTTAGAATTACTTTGTTCACAATACACGGTTGACTTATGTTGCACTGTTTTTACGCTTGTTCATAAAATGTTTTTCATCCCCAACTTTTTAATTAAAACTTTTAATTAGAGGACTAGGTTATTTCTTGACAATTTGTTGCAGTTATGAATTTTTGCTTTAAACAAGCTGCTTTACGTAGATAAGACTCTTTTTTTTACAGGAAAATAAATGGGTTATTAATTTTACATTCTTAAGCAATAACAAGAATTGAAAGAGGTTGAAAGAGGCTCACTACTTAACAACCTTAAGTCGTAGCGATATGGATATACCGTCAAGAACCCACCTCCTTATAATCAGTCTACCCCGTAGTGTCGAAAACTGTACAAACTTATAATGACTTACTTGACATAAAGTCCTATCTCCCCATAGTGGGGCAGAGGATGTCCAGAATACGCCAACTCGCTCTATCTTGGCCTCTTATATAATTTATTATAGTAAATAATAATTGGATGCGATAATTTTTTCCGTTATTTTAAAGCCTTAAAAATATACGGAAGAATGTAGAATCTCCTCTTTTGAAGTCGATTAAAAATTATCTTTTAGTATAACCTTGTTGCGTGAATTTCATATATTTTCCTTGTTTTGTTAACAGCGTAAGGGAAGCAAATTACATTTACATGGAAAATTTTCAAAGGACTTCATTTATAAAGACACTTTATATCAAAAGAGACCAATTTAGATTGGGCGTGTAATAAGGTTTAATATATAATTAAACCAATTTACGAAATCCAATTAAAATATAAATAACTGTCACCTGCGACACTGTCCGTGCGGAATTAAAAAAAAAAACTCAGTAAACGTCGAATTTCAGCGCGTCTGTATAGATACAGCCGTTCTGGACCTTCAAACTTCCATCCATTAATCCATGCATCTATCCATCCAAACATTCGCATTTGTATTAGTAAGATTATTATTTTAATGAGAAACATACGACCCTTTTGAATTATAAATATGTTTTAGTTAAAAATATTATTCTAATCCATTTGATTTAGAAGAAGAAATCTGAATATTATTTTGAGAAACAGAAATATTTTTAATTTTTTAAAAATTCTATGTCAAAACTAAAATCTCTAATGAATATTTATTACTTCTGAAAAATGATCTTAAAGGTACTCTTTTAACATTTGAAGGACGTCGTAAATTATCTTTTTTAATACAAAGAAATTGAATTATTATACCGCTGCCTTAAAACTTAAAGAAAAAAATATGTCTTTTTTATAATTAGTTTGCAAACGAGCTAAGGCCACCAGAATACGTAGAAATAGCAAAGTGACCCATATACTTACTAATGTTATGTAGCATCTTACTAATATTAAAATATAAATGCGAATATTTGGATCGATGATTAGACGAAACGGCTCAAAGGACTTCGCTGAATTTCGCCATAGATGTAGAACATAGTCTGAAGGAACACATAGGCTACTAATCAAGTTTTTTTAATTAAGCGACCTCCTTTGAGCGGAGTGTTCCTTCAGACTATGTTCACTTAAGTTCACTTCAGTCGCGGGTGACAATTCTTCTTCTTCATCGTCGTTACAGTCTTGTCAGACTGGTCGTGGTCATCAAGTATCAGTCACCCGCTTTACCAGGCGCCGCCACTCCTCCCTAGTCGACAATTAGTTTGTCATAAAAAGAAGGGGCTAATATTGAACATCATCTTATCATTTTAATCCTCATTAGAAACAAATGAAAGATGCTAATTAACGTTATTAAAACGTTATATAAGGGTGTAAATTTCAATGCATCATGATTTATGTTTTAAAATGTTGCGAGGAAATTTCCGAGGCGTGATAAGCTGTTGCATTTGTCTTGGCGACGAGCACGAGGCGACGGGCGACGACTGGAGGCGAGACGATGCGACGGCGCTCGGCAGCTGGAGCCGGGGATAGTATAAATTGCTTTGTTCCTTTATTGTTTATTTTTGGAAATAGCTACAGACTTGTCGAGAATAGCGCTATCTATTAATTGTTTATTTATTTTTTAAGGAAATAAATACTTATTATAACTCTTTATATGGTTTATTTGTCAATCTGTTACTGGGTCGTTCATTTCGTATTTACAGCGGGGGTGAATCTATCCCAGGTCGTAATTTCTTGGAAGAGCGCGTCTCCCGGGCATTCCGTACTCCTAACTTGTCGGTGTCCGATCAGCGAATATTCCTTACTTATGTAGCCGAGTTCCACTCCGACTTCTATTAATTCTTTTGTTAGTTCCATTTGGTGCGCTGGTGGTAGTTGAACTGAAAGAAATTATGAGAAAAAATAATAAACATCAAGTTTATATTACAAATATACAATCTTTGATAATTCTGTCTAAACTCACTCTTTAAATCCATTTATAAATTCAAAAGTCCATCGAAATGTCTTGAAAATGATGACATTTCTTGACAAAATTAATTTAAAACGAAGTCCCTGTCCGTGTCCATTTCTATCGTGGAATGAAGATGTTCTTTGTGTCAACAGCGAACCTTGTTACTTTTATAGTGATCTTAGAAAGCTATTGAATCCAAACTTAGTTGAAACATCAACCAACGGAGGCGCACAGGTTAACTGATTTAAGGAATCATTGTTCAGTCCGACAAAAAGAGTATAAGATATGTGTATCTATCTTCCTGGATGAGCTGATATGTCGTAGTCAAACATAATAGTATATCGTAGTGATGTCAACAACTCAATGTGCATACTCACAGACGAAATCTCCAATGAGAACTATGCCAATGCTGACAGAGTTATAGCCCGCCGCATGCGCCCCCACTGCTTTCCAGCCGCGACCTTCGTAAATGGAGCCGTCACCCCCCACTGCGAAACTGTAATTATTTAACATCTATTCATGTCTGACATTAACGTATCTGATAGTTTATAATAAATATATTAATATATAAAAATTGTTAGCAATTAAACGTCCGCATCGTCCTAACTTTACCCTACTCTATGTATGGTCGTTGCTTGGATTTTATCCTCCAGAGGGACTCCGAATGTTTGTGACACGCGCCTTCGTAACGTCCTCAACGAAATATGTCACAATCTCTATATCTGTTGGTGTACTTTACGCGCAGTACTGCTGTACAAATTTTGTCGATTATGTTACGGAAATTCGTGCTAGGTCCTCATTGACCTATCGTTCGTCATTTCTTAAACATATCACCAGTAAGTACTTGTATCCGATGTCAGCCCATCCTTGCGTTCCTTGGTGATAATTCTGTATTGACCGCATGGCACTCGAACACTCCAGCAGCGAATAACACGCTCCTGGCTCGTACGTGTGGTGGATAATCACGTACGGCACTGGGAGGGTTAAGTTGGTGATAGAAGTAGGTGACTGCGCGCCCCACTCATCTCTTGATACTATTGGTATAGTTTTCGTTTTGGATACTGAAAAGAATGTTTTAAGAAAGTTAATAAAACAACATTAGTCCTAGAATCAATGAATGTGTTGGTAATAAATATTACCATCAAATTGCTAAATAAGAAAAGAAAAATATTGCTTTTTCTTTACGGAATATTGTAGCTTTTTGAAATATATTTCAAAGCTATGTTGTTAAATAAGAAAGAGGTCTTGTTTTCTTTGAGATGGTATTTAATGCGTTTAAAATAGTACTTAGTACTGTGAAAGTTAACCAACAAGGAGTGATGTTTCAGATATTAAATTATTCAAACTTTCATGAGACATTAAAATAAACTTATATAAAAACGGCTAAAGACTCACGTATATTCGTCGCTCACTGTAAACGACGGGCCGCGTCCGCGAAATAATACTAGTCCCACTCACCCTGATGATGGGCTCGAAACTAGTCGGTGCCGCCACCGGACGAATATACGTGAGTGTTTAACAGTTTTTATATCGGTTTATGTTTCAGATAAATTTAAATTGACGGCTTCTCGCAATAATTAGATTATTAGAAGCCTATGTATTCTTCAGACTATGGTCTACATCAATGCCAATTGCGGGCTGCAATCTGAAGATACGTTCTAATAAACACGTGCATTAAATGAAATAAGAAAATATGAATATTAAAGAAGAGAAAGAAAAAAACAAATTTTAAATTAAAATCCTTTAAGTTACGTTTGTATATAATAAAAATTATTTAACTAACCACATTGATTCTTAACTCCACGACTAGGGTAGCCGTTAACGTATATAACTAGAACCAAAAACAGTGCTAACTCCTTGACCGCCATTCTTACAGTCACGCACATTTCAATTAACCTTGATTAAATATATATTATGATAACCACGAAAATATCTTAGTATGTTTGTTACATGCTGCACAAATCTTTATATATATAATTATTCTGTGCGTGTGTATGTCACTGAACTTCTCTCAAACGACTGGACCGATTTTGATGAAATTTTTTGTGTGTGTTCAAGGGGATCTGGTAATGGTTTAGATTCACAATTTTCATCAAATATTAACTTCATATTAATTTATTCAAATTAAAGACGTGTAGACAGGACAACGTCTGTCTGGTCCGCTAGTCTATATATATAAAAGAAAGTCGTGTTAGTTACACTGTTGAATCAAGAACAGCTTTACCGATATGGATGAAAATTGGTGAGGAGCTTAGAGACAGGAGACGGACATAGACTATTTATTCTTTTTTTTTCGAATTAATGCCTTGAAGAGTTGCTTTTTATTTGACTTACTAATATTATAAATGCGAATGTTTACATGGATGTGATGTGGATGGATGTTTAAAGATATCTCTAGAATGGCTGAACCGATCTCGATTAAATTTGGCATAGTCTATAATAATTAAGTTTTTTATATATCCACGCGGACGGAGTCGCGGGCGGCAGCTAGTTTTTAATAAATTTTGTAATTAAGGAAAGTTCGCAGTAATTTTGAGGCAATGGTAGTTTTTGTGTAAAACGAACTATACCCAAAAATTTTACTTTTTTAATTTTAAAAGTGTACTTTGGTATGGAAAATTGTTTATAAATTTCAAATATACTGTTCTATATAACAGATTATGTATTTTTTCAGACTATATTCTTCATTTGTGCCATATCATCACGACAGGTTGATGGAGATACCTTTTAAAAAGCATCAATCCATCCATCCATCCATCCAAACATTTGCATTGATAATATTAATAAGATGTAAATAACTTAAAAATGATTCAAGTTACCTATACACAACTTTCAGACTTAACAAAACTATACAAAATACAGGCGAATACGCGTGAAAAAGCAAGTGAATTACAATATCGATTAAATCATATCTTACGATAAGGTAAATGAAACTACCGCGTAGATAAAATCAGCTGTTAATATTGTTATAAATTTAAGATAGATTACTATCAAGTCAGATGGATTGATTATCGAATAGTCGCGGCTTCTTAATAAACTATTAATTACAATGCACTTCAATATTTAACCCATTAGTGCATAAAGTTTATTAACGCCTTTTTCATTATGATCACTGTAATATATTTTCATTTCGAGTTTATTTGTCCATTAAATTGTATAAAATATTTAATCAATATGAAAGTTTAGATTTTATAGCCCGTCCGATAAATCGCTTCCCGAAATGTCATACAAACAGTATTACCACTTCAAATATATATTACACGGTTAGTATATTACAAACCGTTTATTTTTTTATACTAACGGTCCCGACAGACGTTGTCCTGTCTACACGTCTTTAATTTGAATAAATTAATATGAAGTTAATATTTGATGAAAATTGTGAATCTAAACCATTCCCAGATCCCCTTGAACACACACAAAAAATTTCATCAAAATCGGTCCAGTCGTTTGAGAGAAGTTCAGTGACATACACACTCACAGAAGAATGATATATATATAAAGATATATAACTCCTAAAATAACAATTTTATTGGCGTCCGATTTATCGAACGTTATGCACTAATGGGTTAACCTTGATCTTGCGTAATGTGAGAGTTACTTTATGATTTGGATTAGTAAGATAAAATAAAAAAAACCTTCATTTCTGTTTTTCAACACAATAGTGTTAGTACAAAAACAATTTCTATGACTTTTAAAATAAAACTAGCTGTCGCCCTCGACTCCGATATATAAAAAAAACTTAATTAGTGTAGCCCACCCATCCATTCACATCACATCTATCTATATATTCGCATTTATAATATTATTAAGAAAAAAAAAATAAAACAAAAAAGAATAAATAGTAACCTATGTCCGTCCCCATGCTCTAAGCTAACTCCTCGCCAACTTTCAGCCATATCGGTAAAGCCGTTCTTGAGTTATAAATAGTGAAACTAACACGACAATCTTATATATACAGGGTGTCCCAAAAGGTGACGTACATAGGAAGGAGGATGATAGGGGTGGTCACAAAAAAATAAAGGGCATTTTTTAAAAACTGAAAAGTTTTACACCTTCTGGGGCAATTTTGTAACCAATGACCTACAAATATTGCTACATTAAAAAAAAAGCTATTATGTTATCGTCAATAACCCTTTATGAATATGAAATAAAAAAAAACAATACAACTAACAAAGATTTTAAAGAAAATTAAAATTGCCTCAGAAGGTGTAAAATTTTTAAGTTTTTAAAAAATGCCATTTATTTTTTTTAATACCCAGAGGGGAATTTTTATTTTATTTTTCTGGTGGCCCTTGTGACCACCCCTATCATCCCCCTTCCTATGTACGTAATCTTTTGGGACACCCTGTATATAGATGAAATAAAATATTTTTTTTTGTTAGAATAAGCAAAAGTTCATAGCTTTATGGACATGTACGAAAAGATTTTGGTATCAGAAACCCACGATAAGTACGCAATATAAATACGATATACAATATTGCATACAAAAATGTTGTCTACGTAACACGGGCTGGGCTAGCTCTCGAGTTTTCGTGAGAATTCCTGACAACCATTTATCAAGCTCCCGCGAATACGAAATTTCCTTGCAATAAATTTTCATATTACAAGAACAAACCTAGTTTTCATTGTAGATAAAACTCACAGAAATACGCTACGTATTTTATAATTTATGTAACTTTAAATTTTTAAACATATTTTGGTACTATTCTTTAGTAAAAAAATGTTCACTTTCAAACGACAGGAATATAAAAAAAAATCTTTTAATATTAAAACAAAAGGAAACATAACATTGTTTTTGTATTACATGTGTTTCGGTAGTAAAAGTTTACGAATGCAATTAACTGTCGCTCACAACTCCCTCCGCGCGGAATTAAAAACCTAATAGCCTATATGTTCTCCCAATTATTTTCTACATCTATGGCTTTCAATGAGATCCATGCAGCCGTTCTGGAGATACCTTCTAACAAACATCGCTGAAATAGCGAAGTGACCGTTACCCATAGACATACGCAATTGCATATACGTTGCCTACCTTTAATCGACGGAGGAGGGGATGCACAGAAACAAAATATTTTTCCTTCCCATGCATCCTCTCATCCGGAAAATCCACTTTCACTTCTCATTCTTTCCTTATAAGAAAAAGGTTGGGAAGGGAAAGAGGACTAAATTAGGCCTCCAGGACGCACACTCATCAGACAAAACGCGGAATTGCTTCCACTTGACGCCTGTCTTCTGTGTGGTCGTGGTATTTCACCGGGCGAGCCGGGACAATTCGTGCGAAGATTTTAAAGCGGGCTCTACCACTGTTAAAGTTTAAATTTTAAAATTAGTAAGATATATATAAATATCTTAAAATAGTACATGTAATTAAACGATATCTACGTAACGGAATTGAGTTATGTGGTAAAAAAATGACAAAAAAAAAAATTGTATCCAATGACCAGTACTGCTACTGACTCGCTCAATGTTATATCAACGAACCGCTTAATTGAAAACTTTAATGGAAAACCTACTCTGCTCGCGACAGATTGAAAATAGAAAAGTGCAAAGTGACAGAAAAAATATAGATATAGTTTGTAAATTAATTAATCTATAATAATATTATAAAGCGGAACAGTTTGTTTGTTTAAACGCGCTAATCTCTTGATCTACTGGTCCGATTTGAAAAATTCTTTTTTTGTTTGATAGTCCATTTATAGAGGAAGGCTTTAGACTATATAAAATTACGCTGCGACCAATAGTTTGTTTTTTTTTAATTCCGCGTAGACGTAGTCGCGGGCGACAGCTAGTAAAATATATAAAGCCGTGACTTTTGTGTAACAACTTGTATACAGCTGTCGCGATTTGTTCAAATAGAGTGAGTGAGGTAAAATATAATATGTATTTTGTTCATTTGTTTTGGCTATTTAAATGCAAGCACTGGTAAATAGAAGCGATGGCTCTGGGGTTAAGCATTTGACTCGCAACCTACAAGTCCTGGGTTGGAATCCCGTCATGTACCAATGTGTATTTCGATTTCCGATTTACATATGTACATTTATCCGACCTTCTTACGGTGAAGGAAATCATCGTGATGCAACCTGCACATATCTAGGAAGAAATTCAAAGATATGTGTGAAGTCAACCAACCCGCATTAAGCCAGCGTTGTTGACTATGGCCTAGTCACCCCTAACTTAGGGTAGGCTCCGAGCTTCTCAGTGGACACGTATGTCGTGAGCTGATGATAATGATCATTGGTTAATATAATTTTTCAGTACCTTTTTTTCGTACTTTGACTTTTAATTGGCCTGGACTTAAACCTTTTTGGCGCGTGCTTTCCCCTTTAACGGTTTATGTAAGTGTAAAAATTGTCCATTTTCTAGAGTCAAAGTTGTTTTACTCGCCAGAAATATTTGAGTATGGCTCCAATATTAACTTGCTTTAATATATGCTTCCAATTTATTAGATAATTCTTAGGTAAGAAGTTTTCTAAAGATGTCATAAATTATTATAGAATTACAGTTATCTCTTTCGTCAAAAATGTTATCATTGTAATTCTTTGACGAAATATGATAAGAAAAAATCCCCGCCACTTGTATCTTAGTTAGCAGGCAATTAACATAAAAATATTAACAGGATTATGTGTTGAATATACAAAATGATATAAAACGCTGGCTTTTTGTTAGGAAGAAAACCCGACCGTGTACCGGCGCAACACTATTGAAATGTCGACGTTCATGTCCCCTCACTAATCATTCTGACACTTGATTTGCTAACGAAAGCACGCAATTCGCGCCAAAGGTTTCTAACTAATATTGTCATAAAATTTAAAATATTTGGTATGTCCACATTTGGAATACGATGCATGCAAGTTACTTAGGGATAGTTATTTATTCATCAAGATTTCTCTACATACGATGTTACTATGAGTGCCCACTGCTACAAAAACATGCCATCCCTTTCATTCCTATAAAAAAGGTTGAGATAAAAACATGTTTCGTACATGCTTCGCCAGTGGAAACGAACTAATATACATTAGGTACCTGAAGTTTTACAGCTAAAACTATTTCGTCTTAAACTTAATTTAACTTCTTACGCTTTCACATAAAATATCTCGAATGTTCGCTTAAACTTTTCTTTTATAATTTGATAATGTTAAAAGTCGCTAGAGTTTAAAAGGATATAGTTAAATTGTAAAAGATTTAAAGTAATGGTACGTCTTTTTAACATTCCATTAAAGCAGATTTTAAACTATACTAAGGGTTTTGTTTAGGGTCCAAATAAAATCTCAGCAAATTTGAAGACAAACCTACAATTAACAAATACGTTTTAAAATTTTTGAACATCATTATAGACTGGCTAGAAATATAAAAACCATATTGCGGAAAAATGTGCAAATAATTTTTTTACCTACATTAGAAAGCGAAGTATTAAAGAAGCCAATTGAAGTTCCCAAATTCTTGTTTAGACATGACCTGATGGATGGAACATTATTTCAAACCGGCTATGAATCGGGCTGATTTCGCGTACAAGTAGAACATAGTCTGGAAGAATACATACACTACTTACTACGTTTTTTTAAGTCCGCGCGGACGCAGTCGCACACAGTTAGTAAGTAAATAAAATTTTAAACTCATTTTGATGGTATTTTGACAAATTTAAAGCAAGTAATAAATATTAAGATGTCGACTTGGATTAGTTTAATTTGTAATACAATTGAGCCGGCCGCCGATAGCCGTCGGCAATCAATTAGTATCCTTTGTAGTTAACGATGATTTGTGAGAAATTTGAGTCGTTAGAAGACGAGTTCAAATGGAAAATTGACACCGAAGCCATTAGCGTCAGGTGTTGCGCTTTGTATAGAAATCTACGATAGATAATTCTATCTTAATTGTATTTTAAATACGATTTAAATTCTATTACATACCGTATTGTTTCTATTTCTAAACATTGCTTGTAACTGAACGAAGTTTTACATTGATTGCGATAGATGGCGCTAGTGGTATTTTGAATCGCGGTATTTTTTGTTCGAAATTTAAAACACTGAAATAGTTATTCATGTGGTCAGGAGTATAACTATTAAACCAGGTTAAGGTTAAGTGCCATCTTCGCTCGACCACCTCAAGCCCAGTGAAGGCAATTCAGTCACAAAAAAATCCCCATTAAGGGGCTCAACTCATAGTCAACCACGCTGGCCAAGTGCGGGTTGACTTCACACATATCATAGAATATCTTCTCAGATATGTGCAGCATCGCGATGTTTTCCTTCACCGTAAGAACGTCGGATAAATGTATATATTTAAATTGAATATCGAAAAACACATTAGTACATGGTGATCCGAACCCAGGACCTGCAGATTACAAACCAAGGGTTTAACCATTGAGCTTACGCTCTATATCTTTGGATATTTGGAATGCAAATTATCGGATACAATAAAGGTTCATTATTATGTCGAACATTTACTATATTGTTAGTTAACATTTACGAAGAAAGTTAAAATTTATTCGACCATTAGCGTCCAAAGCAGGATTGAACATTTGCCAAGCTATTTGTCACACGGCAAGTTCGGGGTAATTTGTAACCAAGAGACAAACTTAATCGCCCAGCTCTGTGGATGGTCCAAAGTGCAAAAAGTATAAGAATAACTCAATCGCTGCATAGAGAAGTGTAATTCAATTTTCTTTGCCTTTTTAACTAACCTGACGGGTATTTTATTCTTCATAATTTGACGACACTTTCAAAGATTAGTAAGCTCGATTACTTACTAATTTTGAATACTAAAACTAAATCAAAAAACTATACTTATTTATATTATCATTGACGATGGAATGTTTTCATAATATTTTATGCATTTCATTGGTATTTAACTTTATTTGTCAGGGTAGATTAAAAATAGATGGTGGCCGATTCTCAGACCTACTCAATATGCTCACAAAATTTCATGAGAATCGGTCAAGCCGTTTCGAAGGAGTATGGAAACGAAAATTGTGACGCGAGAATTTTATATATAATACTAGCTGTCGCTTGCGACTTCGTGCGCACGGAATTAAAAAACCTTAGTAGCTTATTTGTTCTATCAGATTATGTTCTATATGTATGCCAAATTTCATTGAGATCCGTTCAGCCGTTCTGGAGATATCTTCAAACATCCATCTATCTATACATTCGCATTTATTATATTAGTTAGTTGATTTCATTGCTCTTTATTTGTCAGTGTAGTTTTTTTTTCCTTTATACGAATATAGTGAGTATACAATTATAAATAAGACACAACTAAATAAACTTTCAAAGAAATCTTTATATCAGTAAATCATAAGTTTCTGGAAGGTAAAGCGCGAAGTCTAATGGAGTGATAAATTACCTGTACACAAAGTGTCAAATGAACTGGAAGGGACGCGCACATTATTGTGGCTATAGTAAGAATAATCAAAGGCACAAAATCAAACGAAATTACATCAGTAGACGAGATGGTTTATTAAATGAAAAAGATTATGGTTAATAAAAGCTTTTTATTTTCTTTTTAGTTAGCTTCGAACCTTTGTATGTTTTTGACTTTTTCTCTACGGTTATTTGGCACAGTATGTTACAGCCTTATGTGAATTCTTTTTTACCTAAAACGTTGTAAAATTATTAAAAGCCTACTATATTAGTAAGCTATCGTAGTTTAGGTAATAGCTGTTGCCCATGACTTCGTCTGTATGTTTATTTGCGTCACCAAATCTGTTCCCAACAACACATCGGCCATTAAACGTCCCTGTAAATCACTTCGGATAGACAGACAGATAAACATTTTAAAAATTATTTTTTTCTTTATTAGTAACATTTTTTGTTATATTATTATTATACATGCAAATGGATGGATGAAAGTTTGTTAGAAGGTATCTCCAGAACGGCTGCATCTCGCTGAAATTTGGTATAGGAGTAGAAAATTGTCTAAAAGAAAACATGGGCTACTAATTTAGTTTTTCTATAATGCCGTGCAGACGGAGTCGCAGGCGACAGCTAGCCGATAATATAGGTATAGATTGATGTGATTGATTCTCATTTGATGTGACTGAGTCATCCATTTGACTTTCTTTTCATTTCACAAAGTTGGTTACTCACCGCAACGGTGTTACATTTGTAGACCCTGATTTTATTTATCGGCTAAGAGATGGCTTTATTCGATTCAAAGTACACTTTTGTTCTTCAAATTGAATTGGCTATGAAAATGGACTATTGTTATTAGTCTTGAGATGTTTTTAAAAGGGATCACTAGTCTCTTTGATCGAAGCTTACAACCAAGATAATAAGTATATTATAATAACAGTGGTAGAGCCCGCTTTAACATTTTCGCACGAATTGGCCCGGCTCGCCCGGTGATATACCACGACCACACAGAAGACACGCGTCAAGTGGGAGTAATTAAGCGTTTCGTCTGATGAGTGTGCGTCTCGGAGGCCTAATTTAGTCCTCTTTCCCTTCCCTCCCTTTTTCTTATAAGGGACGGATGGGAAGTTGAAGTGGACTTTCCGGATGAGGTTGCATGGGAAGGGAAAATATTTTCTTTCTGAGCATCCTCTCCTCCGTCGATTAAAGGTAGGCAACGCATATGTAATTGCGTATGTCTATGGGCAACCTTATGTTATAAAACAAAATATATTTCATATCTCGAATTTTATCCAAGGGAAACAAAAGGAATTTTCTTATTTATATACCGATCAATAAAAAAAAGATATTATGTTTGCTTATTAAAATATTGCATTTAACTAAGCATAATATACATGCTTCAATTAAATCAAGCATATATAGTCCAAACATATATACACAAAAATATATTGTACATATTCCGAATGACGGGCCTAATGATGTGTCGGAAGCCTAATCTTCCCCTACACTGACTTCCTAAAGATACGCCAGACTTCGAGGATAACTCAATAAATTGTATTTAAATGTTAAGTGAAATTGCACATCACTTACATAAATGCACGTCATGTTAAATATTAGACACCATGTTAAATACTGTACAAAATTGCAAGCTTCACGGAGCTTTTGTAACATACCGCTGAAGCGGCGTAATTACTCGCTGAAAAAGCTGTCTGTATCTATATAAATGAGTGTAATTACCACACAAGTACTGCCTGTTACACCGAAGTAAAATTTACTTAATAATATTATAAATATGAATGTTTACATGGATGGATGTTTGTTACTAATTTGGATTAAATTTGGCATAAATGTAGAACATTGTATGGAAGAACACATAAGCTGCTTATTAAGTTTTTTTTTAATTCTGCACAGACGGAGTCGCGGGCAGCAGCAATCATATTATAGATACGAATGTTTAGATAAATGGATGTTTATTTTGATGGTATCTCCAGAACGGCTCATCGGATTTTGGTTAAATTAATCACATATATAGAAGCTACTTATTAAATTTTTTTATATACTGCTTGAAATAAAAATAATAATTTTGATATGAAGTAGTACCTATAGATGCGATAAGTACTTACTTTTGTACCAATTGTATAAAATCAAATTGTGCATTTCTTACTAAAAAAAAATGGTACATGGCGGGATTCAAACCTGCAGATTGCAAGTCGAGTGCTTAACCCCTCGACCACTGACGCCAATTAGATCAACCTAATAAAAAATCTTGACTTTTGTTGTAGAAATTGTGACGGTGTAAATGAAAACAAATTAAACATCGAGATACCTAGTTGGCACTTGTTTTAAAAGCTCATTAACTTTTGAATACATTCCTGCAAATTTATCAAAATTCCTAAGATTTCCTTCTCGTAAGTGGGCCTTAATTGTCTTTGTGCTATCATGATCAACTCACTATACATCCCCACCGAGAGGCTCGGAGCTTACCCTCAGTCACCCTATGTCAGGCTATAGTCAACCGCGCTGGCCAAGTGCGGGTTGATTGACTTCACACTTATCTTTGTGCTACTAATATATTTTAGTAAATACAATAGAAAATAGCCGAGTATAATAAAATTTAATACTCATTTTATACGCAAATCTATATAACAAACGAACACAATAAAAATTTTCATAAACAGAATCCATAAATTCAGTGGGAACAAGACGATAATAAAAGCAGAAAGGCGGATACTGGATAGGGGTTCGTATCCAAAGTAATAATTTATGGGAAGTATTTATGAAAAATTTATCATGAATCATATATCACTGGAAGGTATTGGATAAGTTCTACGTCCATCAATGAGCAGACATGGGCTGATGATGCTGATGACACAATGATGATGTCTGCAGTGATGACTAACCGTGGGTTTCTAAGACCAAAATCTCCATTTAAAGCATATTCCTATCTCTGTTTTGACAAAGATAATAATAGGGATGATGATATGTTTTATACAAAGATTTTGACCTCAAAAACCATCGGTAAGATAACCACTTAGCGACTGTTTAATCTTACTAATATTATAAAATGGGGACGTCTAGATGGACGGATGTTTCTTTAAAGGTACATCCAAAACAGCTGAATGGACCCCGCTGAAATTTAGTATAGATTATCCTGGAGGAGCACATAGGCTACTAAGATTTTGTTTCATTCCTCCGGACGGATTCACGGGCGGCAACTAGTTAATTATAAATTGACGCAGCAGTTATCAGTAGACATAGTATATTCCAAGTCCTGTTATGATAAAACGTTCGCTTTAAATTGTTACGTCTACATATTAATAAAAACACGACAAGATGTCCTTGTGTTTTAACTTAATTATATTTCTGGAAATTCATCGTTTCCTTAAAGCGTATATTAAAAGAAAACATCATTGGCTATTGGGTTTACGTCAATTATTTGAACAAGGGTAAAGCCAATTTGGGAAAAAATGTTTGCGGAATAAAAAAACAGAAGACGAAGGAAACAGGGGAACTGTTCGTCTTTTATCTGACTAGGTATTTGAGATCTTAGGTTCAACCGCTAAATGTAATTTCTAATTCTAGATGAAATGATGGATGTTTGTTAGAAGGTATCTCAAGAACGACATTGTCTGGAAGAACACATAGGCTAATATTTTTTTTTTATGTGCACGGGGACGGATTCGCCAACGACAGTTAGTGGGTAACAGAAGTCGCTAATTCTAGCTTTCTTTCAGTTTTTTTTTTCTAGTTTTATACTCGTAGTATTTGTATTTGGAAATTGAAATATTATTATTATTTTACTGTATTAAAACAATATAATTAAAATATTTTAGTGACTGACTTTATAATATTCTTCCTAATTTGTGAAACAAGTTGCAACTGTCGCTTAGCTTCAGAATTTTGTGCGCTACCTGGTCTTGAATGTGTGATTAATTTGTCCCCCTTTCACACCGTACGGAACATTTTTACGGCTTATAATAATACTAGCTGACGTCCAGGACTCCATCCGAGCGGAATTAAAAAAAAACTTAAATAGTAGTCTATGTGTTCTTCCAGACTAAGTGCTGCGAGATTCGTTAAGCTATTCTGGAGATACATTCAAACAAACATCCATCCATCCAAGCATTTATAATATTATATTAAGTAAGATTAGTAAGATGTATTTTTACGAGGATAAATAAATATTTTAGTAAGTTTTAAGTCAATGTATAGAGCGAATCGAATAAATCCTAAGTAAGAGAGGATCTTATTGAAAATACGTAAATTATAAGACGTTTTCTTAATTAACATAAACTGGACGATGATGTCAAAGAGTGTCGGTGGCTCAGGGGTCAAGCACTTGCAATCTGCAGGTCCTGGGTTCGAATCCCGCCATGTACCAATGTGTTTTTCTATTTCCGATTTGCATATGTACATTTATCCGACGTTCTTACGGTGAAGGAAAACATCGTGATATAACCTGCACACTGAGATGAAATTCAAAGATATGTGTTAAGTCAACCAACCCGCACTTGGCCAGCGTGGTTGACTTCTAATCACCCTTAACTTAGGGTAAGCTCCGAGTCCCTCGGTGGGGACGTATAGTGAGCTGATGATTTTTTTATAAAAATTGTAATTTATTTTGATAAATTTGGAACTCATGTTGCAAGAAGCATGAATTTTTTTTTGATAATTTTAGAGATCCGAAGTAACTTATATTGTTTAGAATATTTATAGTAATCGGTGTGACAGTAGGTCAGTTGTAACCTGGTAATTACGCTCGTTCATTTTAACATACGAGGCCTTTTCAGCGTATAATCGCGTTGCAACTGCAACGGAATATATCAAAAGCTTTTTCCTTTACTTTGAAATTTCATTGAAAGTAAATTGTAAAATTTCCACATTGATATTCATATGTATGTTTTTCGAAATACAATTCTTGAAGTTTTCAGTTTAAAATTGAACCTTCAAGACATTTGTCGAACATCGGCGTCCCGGAGGCCGAAATTAGTCCTCTTTCCCTTCCCACCCTTTTTCTTATAAGGAAGGGATGGGAAGTGGAAGTGGACTTTCCGGATGAGAGGATGCATGGAAAAGGAAAATATTTTCTTTCTGTGCATCCTCTCCTCCGTCGATTAAAGGTAGGCAACGCTTATGCAATTGCGTAAGTCTATGGGCAACGGTCACTTCGCTATTTCAGCATTTCATGTGGCCGCTCGCTCGTTTGCCACCTTATGATATAAAAAAAATAACTTCAACTTACCTAAAACTGGATAAAAAAAATGAATCCTTTCAATATTAGAACACAATTAGCAAAGACAAAATAAAATAATTATAAAGAAATAACACATAATAACATAACAATTAATCATCATCATCAGCTCACTGTACGTCCCCACCGAGGGGCTCGGAGCCTACCCTATATTAGGGCTGATTAGGCCATAGTCAACCACGCTGGCCATGTGCGGGTTGGTTGACTTCACACATATCTTTGAATTTCTTCTCAGATATGTGCAGGTCGCATCACGATGTTTTCCTTCACCGCAAGAACATCGGGTAAATGTACATATGTAAATCGAAATCAAAAAACACATTGGTACATGGCGGGATTCGAACCCAGGACCGTGCAGATTACAAGTCAAGTGCTGAAACCACAGAGCCACCCACGCTCAATTAATAAGAAGCAGGAAATATAAATAATATTATAAATGCGAACATTTAGATGGATGAATGGATGGTAGATGTTTGTTTCAAGATAACTCCAGAACAGCTGCATAGATCTCGCAGAAATCTTACGACTATTATAAATGCAATTTTTTATCTGTATGCATGGATGAATCTACAGAACAGTTCATTGAATCCTAATTAAATTTGACACAGATGTAGAACATAGTCTGGAAGAACGGATAAGCTACAATTTTTTTTTTAATTCTGCGTGACCGGAGTCTAGGGCCACAATTAGTCTTATATCATTTTAGAGATTATTTTTCTTTCCCTATTGAGGAATATGTTTCCAACAACGATCTATTGGCTTAATAACGAAGACCAGAAGCACGTCTTTAAGAACAAAGAGAAATCTTTGTTGAGAAGTAAAGTTAATATTGTTGCAGCTGCAACTGGTTTTGTAAGACGCCGTCTACATTGGAAATGTACATTTAAAATATAACAAAGCGGCTATACTTCAACGTTATAAAAGAAAACTAACGTATTTTCAATTTAATGGACGTATGAGTAAAAATGTTTCGTTATAAATTTATTTAAAAACCACGAATTAACATTACCCTTATGAAACTATTACTAACTAGCTGTCGCCCTCGACTCCGTCCGCGCGGAATTAAAAAAAACATAATAAGTAGCCTATATGTGTTCTTCCAGACTTTGTTCTATATTCCAAATTTAATTGAAATCCGTTTAGTTGTTCTAGAAATACCTTCAAACATCCGTGCATCCATCTAAGCATTCGCTTTTATAATATTAGTAAGATAGTAAAATACAGGGCCGGCGTTAGTGTAAGAAGCGGTTAAGCGATCGCACAGGGCGCCCGGAAATGGGCGCCATAAATCTGTGAATTATACAGTATCACGCAATACTGATTCAAAGGCATGGTAAAAAAGGGCGCCCAAAATAGGCGCCGTAGAAATCACACTCAGTGCCAAAGTAGCGCTAAACCTTTACTGATAATAAATGCTTTAAATTATATCCAGATTACCAGAAAACTAGTGAGAGTGAGAGAAGAATAGTGAGGTGATGATGACTACCAGTACACTTGTAAACAGTAATAATTACGGAAGGGAGAGGATGCTAGTTCTCATGTAACTATCCCACTATAACTAGGCTATTAATAATGTACGCAACATGGTGCTCGAGAAACTTGGTATCCGATGTCGTGGTTAAATGCTCTGTGCATTAATTATAAAGGTAATGTCGCTCAAACTCTGATACACGTAAATTATGAATGTCCCTTCCAATATGACGTCATGTAACAGACAGATCTTTTAGTACACTGACCTCTATAGATATGGACAGGTTGCTTCTTAGAAATGACAGGTTTTGATTCGTTCTAACACGCCTGTTAGAGCCCTCGCACTATATGGGCATGTAATCGGTGTAATTTGCGCACCTCCATACCTGCTGATACCGATGAAGCGCACCATCCAACAATCGGGCGACTAAAAGTCTCTGGTATACGGGTTCTTAACACGTTAAACGCCACTCCGGTCACCGGTGACCAGCACTTAAACGCCGCGTGGAGCATCTCTGCCCTCTTGAAGATTTTTTTATAATATCTGCGGCACCCAGCTTCTGATTGAACCTTAAATTAGATATATTTTGAAGATTCAACATTACGCATCTATTCCTAGCATTTTTTTTTATTCTTCCTGTTTCTACTATGGCGTTTAACGTGTTAATGTTGCTGACCGTTATTTCTATCAACCACTACCATAAGTTTCATAATGGCGAATATCAAATAGGCACAAAAATCTCGGCTTATAGTCCGTTCATCAGATGGAATCGCATTATGGGGAAAGAATACGAATTTAATGATACATTATTATAAATCGTACATGGTGACCAAAGTATAAGTATCTTGGATATACAACATATTCAGGTAGAACTTTCCCCTTCATCATCATCATCAGCTCACGATACGTACCCACCGAGGGTCTCGGTGCCTACCCTAAGTTAAGGATGATCTTTCCCCTTGCTTTTTTATTAAATATAGAAGTTTGTTTTTTATTATGAAGTCAAATACATTACGAGACCGATTCTCGACATTTCATAGTTGTTCTTAATTCGTGTACGGCACAACTTTATGACAGCCGTCCAATAAGTACAATATTTTTACAATAATCAACCTTCATACAAAATTAATTCGATACTTTATAGGCGTCAGTTTTCCAACTAATCTATCTTAAATAGATACTATAGTACTCTAGTCTAGTAATATATGTCATCATAATGACTTAAGCTTGCGATTGTCAACAAGAGTTACGGTAACTGCTTCCATTATCTAAATCCCGTTGAGAGCATTAGTTTGTCTTAATTCTAGTATTATATTTCAACTTTTGTAAGGAAAACACACATTAAATACAGACATTCTAACTAAAATTACATGAATAAATTGGTGCCCACTACGTATTGACTTTAGAAAGACGGTATACATCGAATAATAACGTTTCTGTTTCCAATATTTTATAGCCTCTTGCCATAGCCGATGGAAATATACGTCATACTAGCTATCAACCGCGCCTCCGTGCGTTATTAAATAAAAAAAAAAACATAGTTAGTAGCCTATGTGTTCAGACTATGTTCTACGAGTACATCTATGCCAAATTTCAGTGGGATCCATGCCGCCGTTCTAGAGATAGAAGGTAACAAACATCCATCGATCGAAACATTCGTATTTATTTTATTAGTAAGATGTCTACTTTATTACAGATAATATTAATTTTCTATGTCATAATGAAGGGTTGCTACTTGTTAGTTAAAAATATAGTCTAGATAGAAGAAAGCTATAATGCACAAGGGTTGTAACCCGCGAGGGAGTTTACTCGATTACGGAACGAATCGATTCCAATCAATTCGATGCCGTGTTACTCGGTTGGTATTCTCAAAGGATTTCTTAGGAAATAGTCGAGCAAAGGCGTGGAAAAGTGGCGTACGTAAGACAGTATCAATTTCGTACAATCGATTTATTTTATTAAATGGAATTGTTAATAAAGTTTTTAAAATGTAACCTTATTATTTGTTAAATTACGTAAATGATTTTAAAAGAACGTTTGATCGTTCCGTATTAAAACCATCAATTAATATTATTAACAGTTAATTCCATCTATATTATTGTTCGTATCCTCAACACCACTAACAATCGTAACCATCAGCGCTAAAATGGCGTAAATCAAATCGGCACATAAAACTACGGTTCATAACCTGTCCATGTCTATTAAGTGTGAACTGGAGCTTTTCATTGCTAAAAACCTGTACGAAAAAATATATTGCCGTCCCTTTCATTCGTATTGGAAAAAACAGAGACAACTATAGTTTTACACTTTTAAAATGGCGAAATTCAGTAAATTATAGACATCGTATGAATATGACAAAATAACTATGGGTTCTTAAGACCACAATCTCTGTTTAAAATATATTGTTATCTCTGTTTTGTCAAAGTTAATGACAAGGATGACGATATGTTTCATACAGAGATTTTTATCTTAGAAACCAACGATAATTCTATTTCATCGAGAGGGTTTTAGTAAGTAAGAATCTCACATAACCCAGTCTTTCCCCCAAAACGCAGGGTATCTTACGAAGATTTCCCCCTGCTACAAAAAACGTCTAATATAAAATAACCATAATCCATAGAAATAATAAGATCAATAGACATACGTCTATTAATCTATGGTTTAAATCAGTGGTTCCCAAACCTATTTTGTCTACTGCCCACATTGAGAATAAATATTTTTTTAGCGCCCCCATATTTTCACATATTTAAAAACCACTGTAACTTCAAATTAAATTAAATAATTATTGTGACCTATATATGTATATTATATTTATTAAGAGCGTCGGTGGCTCAGGGGTCAAGCACTTGACTTGCAATCTGCAGGTCCTGGGTTCGAATCCCGCCATGTACCAATGTGTTTTTCGATTTCCGATTTACATATGTACAGTCAGCGTCATATAGATCGTCACAGACAAGATATGCAAATATATAGGTACACCAAAAGTATTCAATTATATCGGTACAACAAAAGTCCTCAAAATAATAGATACATTCACCCTGCTCAAATACATCGGTACATACACAGCGTCAAATATATGAGTACATGCAAGATGCTCATAAATATCGTAGCAGCCACAGCGTCATAAGTAACGAAGCAGTCAAGGTGCGCAAAAATATCGGTTCATTTGACAAAATTGAACTCTATCTCTATATACTTGTGATACAATTTGGAATAAACTACTTCTGTTACATTCATTTGACACTTTGTATTAACATTATAGGTTGTCCGGAAAGTTCGTTCTGATTTT
>NW_013530970.1:877028-906850 GCF_000836235.2 Papilio xuthus | reverse complement strand
TTTGGGAAAGACTTGCAAACAATAAATATTTCCATATAATATTGTTAAACACAAAAACTCAACAATGTAAGTAAAAATATCCAATCGACGAACCAACTGACCAACTCGATTATTTTGCGGCGCGAGGTCTGATTGAAAAGTTTGATAGATGCCTGTATTGTTTGAAATTGTTATCGGAAATAAAATTTTACGAATATAAAAATTATAATGAAACTTTTTCAATTTTAAACTATGTTTAAAGGCTAATTTTTATCCAATTATGCTCTTTTTGAAGCTAATTCCTTTGCAAATAGTTACGCCAAAAAGCGTTTTAAAATTAGAATATCTCTATGGATGTTATTTGTTTAAAAAGGAATCTGACTTCGACGGCTGATCAGTTTATAATATCGCTAGTGGAATTGTAAACTTAAAGAGGAAGAATCTCTTTATTCGCGCTTCCGTTACCCGTGATATCAAATTTCGCAGGTAAAAATTTTAACCGTATTAAAATGTGTAATAAACAGTCTTCGTATTAACACACTATCTTTCTAACCTTTTTTTTTGCTAAATCTTAGAACATAACCCCACAGTTTTATAAAAGTTGCTGTACAGCAGATGGATCGTTGCAAAATTCAGAACATAATCCCCGCGAATAGTGAGTTCGTACTGTATTCCTTGATCGAGAAATGCATTTTAAAAATAAGCAATTCCAGTAAAGTGGTGTGTTTAAGGTTAGTGTAGTGGATATTTTAGTAAAAACAATTGCTCGGCGTCTCTCAGGTTAATATCCGTAATGGATGTAAGCCACAAATAGCTTTAGCTCGTCTGCATTTTAACAGTTAAAGTAATATTAATTAAGCTTGTAAAAAATACAATGAAGTACTCTGTTCAGGACTGTAGGAGACCATACTATTAATTTCGTCCTTTTTTCAGTTTTATTAATTTATTAATATGTATAGATGGAAAATATTTAAAATGTTTGCCAAAATATTGTATAGTACGAAATTTTAAATACTGGTACATAAAAAGTTTCATTCAAAGGTTTTCGTTCACACATGATGCACATTAGTGTAATGTCTGAACTAACGCGAGGCGATTCACAAAGAATACTGTTTGCGGAATTACTTTACATTTACAAAAGCAGCTGCATTTACTAAACTTACTTTTAGAAGATTTTCTTTTAAAAAAAACACTATCTTACAAGACTTAAACTAAAGAGTATTTTAGCCGACTTCAAAAAGAAGGTTATCAATGCAACTGTACATTTTTTTTACTAAATAAAACACTGAAAGTTTTTTTATTTAGTAAAAAAAACATTTCGCTGTAATAGCGAAGTGACCGTTGCCCATAGATATACGCAATTGCATATGCGTTGCCTACCTTAAATCGACGGAGGAGAGGATGCACACACAGAAAACATTTTCCTCCATGCATCCTCTCATCCTTGAAGTCCACTTTAACTTTCTGTCGTCTTATAAGAAAAAGCGTGGGAAGGGAAAGAGGACTAAATTAGGCCTCCGGGAAGAAAAAGTGTTTACTTTTTATCATTTATTGTATTAAATTACTGAATTATAAAGAACATGTGAAGTTTGCTCCTCGAAGAATGTAGAGCGTTCGCGTAATATATCTATAATAGATAGTTAACTCATTCTTCAATGTCAAAAGCGTGCAAACTATAAAGAAAACTTGAAAAATTTATAAAAATTTATTCCTCGTAGTTATTATTAATATGGCGCTAGCCACAAACTATCTTTCGTTTCGATAGAAAACCTAAATTACGTAGAGGTACGTCAAATTCCATAGAAGCCATTCATCATCATCATCAGCTCACTACATGTACATACTGAGGTGTTCGTAGCCTACCCTAAGTTAAGGGTGACTAGGCCTTAGTCAACCACGCTGGCCAAGTGCGGGTTGGTTGACATCACACATACATATCTTTGAATTTCTTCTCAGATGTGTGCAGGTTGCATCACGATGTTTTCATTCACCATAAAAACGTCGGATAAATGCACATATGTAAATCGGAAATCGAAAACCACAATGGTACATGGCGGGATTCGAACCCCGGATCTGCAGATTGCAAATCAAGGGTTGAAACCCTTGAGCCACCGACACTCTAGAAGTCATTACGAAATCCGATTTTTTTAGTTTTTTTTTTACCAAAATTAATCATGAAAGTGATAATATGTGAGAAAAAGTGCTTTTAGTATTAGAACATTGTTTTTTTTTTTAGAATATTTACGAGTTTGAACGTAAACTGTTTTTATCTTGCTTTGATAGAGTTAGTTTTGGTAGAGTTTTAATTGGAATCCGGTAAAATCTGGATCGTTCTCTGTCTTAAACATATTTACTATATTTCCATATTTAAAAGTAATGTTAAGTTATATATTACTTTATTTTACGTATAATTAAAATATATAAAAGATATCAAAGAATTTAAATTATAATAACATAAAAATACCAACAAATCAGAAACCTTATCAAGGTATTTCGCAAACTTTGATTACTTTTTATTTGTATTAAGTTTTCCAATTTGTAAATTATGTCGGTTTTTATCTAAACTAACGATCGCTTGCGACTTTGTCAGCGCATAAAAACATATTACTAATATTATAAATGCAAATGTTTGGATGGATGGATGTTTGAAGATATCACCAGAACGGCTCAACAGATCTCAATTAAATTTGGCATAGATGTAGAACATAGTCTAGAAGATAATATAGCCTGCTAATTGAGTATTTTTAACACCGCGCGGACGAAGTCACGGGCGACAACTAGTTATAAATATAGACTCTATGCCGCCCGGATATAGTGTTCCTTTGCAATAGTGAATATTTATTTTCGGTTCAGTAGTTTTGGAGCTTATTCAATGCAAACAAACGAACATTCAAATCTATCCTCTTTATATCTTACTAATATTATAAATACGATATTAGTATAAATGTAAAGACATTTAATAAATTAGTAGTCTTTCTACTTATTTGAGTTAAAATCATTTGTTCTTATTCGCATGGCGTAGTGTAAAGCGCTCCGAGATAAAATGATGTTACGTTGAAATGAGTAGCATTTTCATAATACTTTTTCGTGTGTTCTATTCTTTTAAATTTTGCAGCATTTTCAAAAAAAAATCGTTTAAAGAACATGAGCTCTTGAAAGAAATACTTAATGATTTTTTTTTAATAACTTTTATTTATTCTATGATCTAATTTACAGCATTTTATTGTTATACTTTAATTATTTAGTTAATAGACAACTATGAGTGTGAAATCTTACTAACATTATAAATGCGAATGTTTGGATGGATGGATGTCTGTTGGAAGTATCTACAGAACTGCTGCACGGATCCTGCATTTAACACAGATATAGAACATAGTCTGGAAGAACACATAGATCACTATTTTTTTTTAATTGGACGGAGCCGCGGGCTAAAGCTAGTATATTATAATAATCAAAATCTTTTAATTCGTTTCAATTTAAGACAAATGAGCGGTTTTTACGGTATTAATTTGCTGTTAAATTTATAATACATCGTTTACGAAAAACAATTTTAATATTATTCGAATCTGATTTAATTTTGTTACATTATTATAAACCGAACTCTACCCTTGTCACATAAAACGGATTCGTAGGAAGATCCTAACGACTTTACTATACAGGATGTGAAAAGGGTTCTACCTGTTTCGAAGATCCGAGCAAAATGATGCATATAAAAAGGTCCCCCCCATAAATGTTATAATCTTATAAAAGCGATCGGTATTTTGTGAGAAATATCAATGTTGGTATTGATAAATTATGGATTTATCAATATAATATTTATAGATATACTAGCAGTCTAGCAACACCGTCTGCGCGGTTTTAAAAAAAGTAATTAGTAACCAATTTTTCCAGACTCTGGTATATATATATATATGCCAAATTTCAGCAAGATCCATACAGCCGTTCTGGAGATACCTTCAAACATACATCCATACATCCATCTAAACATTCTCATTTATGATATACTAGCTGTCACCCGCGACTCCCTCCGCGCGGTATTAACAAACTTAATTAATATCCTATGTGTTCTTCCAGTCTCTGTCCTACAGCTATGGGATATTTCAGCAAGATCCATTCAACCGTTCTGGATATCTTCAAACGTCCATCCATCGAAACATTCTCATTTATATATTAGTAAGATTCAGTAAGATTAGGATGACCGGAATTTTTTCAATTTTTTCCCGTTCCCGTGTTTCAATAAAAATCTTATATTTAAAAAACAAAAGTACATTCAAAGAAATCTGGACAAGTTTTAATAAAAGAAAATTAGAAAAATCTGCGAAAAATGTCCAAGAAAACTTCAATAAGCCGAGACTTCAATCTACCAAGAAGTTATCAGAATATTAAAACTAAAATAAGAAAAACACCTCACCGGAGTCGGGACCGACAAATATTTTCGTTTTCTGTAAAAACTTTCATTTCTTTTACTTTGAAATATATTTGTGGCTTACTAAATTTGTTATTACGTCGCCTAGTCTATACAAAGAAACAAAATTAGTATGTATAATATATAAAAACTTCCTTAACACAAAAAAAAACGAATTGAATTTTTTTTTTGTTGTTTTAAGTGCGAAAATAAAAAAAATCTTAATAAGTAACCTATGTGTTCTTCCAGAATATGTTCTACATCTATGCCAAATATCATCAACATCGTTTAAGTCGTTCCGGAGATAGCTTCTAAAGGTACACGTCCATTGGCTCGCGCCGGACGCACCGCACGGTTTTGCTTTTGCTTGATACGGGCGGCGAGAATGATGGACGCAATGCCTCGCAATCCGTTGCGGGCTGTGCGTGCGGAGCGTTCGGCGCGGGACAATGGACACGTACCTTAACAAACATCAATCTAACCTTAGCATTTATAATATTATTAATATGATTTATTAAATTCATTGTAATTAAACCATTTAATCGCAGCATATCTTTATTATCAAGCATTATTACAATTTTATAGAACAATTGTCTATAAAAGTTTTAATAGGAGTTCATTGTATTATTTCAAAAGAAGATAATAAAGCAGACATTCAAAAGGACGGCGTAATGCCTTAATGAGGCAACCGTGCGTGAACTATTCAAACTTATAATGAATTTACATTGATTCAGATAAAACATAGAGACAATTTTCTAATAATTTAAAAAAAGACATTTAATTATTACGCAATAATAAAGATAAATATTTTAAAATATAATTAAAAGCGTCAATAGTCTAATGGTTAAGGGATTTCCGATCACGAAGTCGGGGGTTCGAATCCCGCCATTCGACCATATCCGAGCACAAGTATAAAGCTTAGTTGGAATGGTAAAAGAAATATTAGTAAATTACCAAATCTTCTAATATTTTATAAAAAAAAATCGGTAAACGTATCAATGCTTCTTACCAAGTATTAATGCATAATTATTAAGCTTCTTGAAATGGAATATACGCATTTAAATATCAGTAATTTTGTTCTAAATTGAATATCCCACTTTTCCCTTTAAAATACCTTCTAATAGAATCAATTTCCAATTTAAAGGAAATTATAATTTTGCATTTTAATAGAAAATCTTCGTCAGAAACATTACCAAATAGGTTCGGACAATTTATTATTTTACTAGTTGTCGCCCGCGTCTACGTACGTCCGGAATTTAAAAAAAAACACGTAATTAATAGCCTATGTCTTCTTATAGACTATGTTCTATATCTAAGTCAAATTTCATCAAGATCCGTTGAGCCGTTCTGGAGATGCCTTGTAAGAAATATCCATTCATTTAAACTTTCGCGTTTATATTAGTGTCGGTGGCTCAGTGGTCAAGCACTTGACTTGCAATTTCCAGGTCCTGGGTTCGAATCCCGCCATGTACCAATGTGTTTTTCGATTTCCGATGTACATTTATCCGACGTTCTTACGGTGAAGGAAAACATTGTGATGCAACCTGCATATATCTGAGAAGTAATTCAAAGATATATGTGAAGTCAACCAGCAATTGGTCAGAGTGGTTGACTATGGCCTAATCACCCTTAACTTAGTGGGGACGTATAGTGAGCTGATGATTTATATTAATAAGATTATCCTAAGCTTGGTTTTACAACTCCATAATTCATATCATATATATAAATACAAAATCATATTGTTATTATATCTATAAATTTTTAGTATATGAAGAGATGGAAATTTCCAGCAATGGAACGATTCTTAACTTTTACGAAAAATAAAATAACATTTTGTCTGCATGATTATATATTTTTAACGATTTATTTGTATAGAATATCAGTTAAACTTTCGATCTCTACCTAAACTACGATGGGACAATAGATTATAAAGGATGTACCATTATTCCGAAGCCGTTGTCAATTCAATAGAATCTTGAATACGCACGGTTACTCATTAAAAGCTTTGCAATCCTTTTGTCAATGCTTCCTTTATTCGAATTTCAAAATTGCTTCAGCCTTACGTTAATTATGACGATTGTATTTGAAGGATCATACTGTATACGGGGTAAATTAGTGCTGCGGAATCTTGGCCTTAATTTCAATAGCTACCTAAGCAAATCATTATTTTTTTCTTTTGATACAGATACTAAAGCTGTATCTTACTTCTTACTAATATTATAAATAAGATTTTTTTTATGGATAGATGGGTTTTTATTTTGAAGGTATCTCCGGAACGGCTTAACGGATTTTGATGAAATTTGGTACATATGTAGAATATAGTCTGGAAGAACACATAGTTTACTGAGTTTTCTTTTTAATTCTACGCGGTCGGAGTCCGGGGTGACAGCTAGTATGACATAAAAAAAGAAAAAGATTATTTCTATTCTTACATGTGTAGCTCGATAATAGAGGCACTACTGTCGCGAGGTCTGTCTCAAAATCTATATAAAAGACAGTGTTAGTTACACTATTTATAACTCAAGAACGGCTTTACTGATATGTTTGAAAATTGGTGAAGAGGTAGCTTAGAGCAAGGAGACGGACATAGAATACTATTTTAAATATTTTTTTTCGAATTTTTTTATTTAACTTACTAATATCATAAATGCGAATGTTTAGATGGATGTGATGTGGATGAATGGATGGGCTGGCTACATTAATTAAGTTTTTTAATATATCCACACGGACGGAGTCGCGAGCGACAGCTAGTATATAAAAACTACATGGACAGGGATAATAGCGCAGATATCTTTGTTTCAAATTGTTCCATACAAATAAAACATTTAACATATTGTAACGTCTTTATTTTAAATAATATAATTCTAATAAAATTAAATTGCATATTCTAGTCTAATAACTATTACTATGACATATATTTACAAATAATTGCAGTCAAAATACAACATAATTCATATATTTAAACGTTAATGCAATAAATATGTAGTTACAAAACAGATTTGCAGCCGTAAAATTTAGTTTGACTAGTTTGAATTAACAAAATCTTTTTACTACCAATGAAGTCAAAAAAAATCTAGATATTTCACGTAATAAATGGATTGTAACTTTGACTGCAACATGCATATTCCCAGAGGGGAGACAGAACAAATGAGTTGTCATCTCTTGCAGCGGCAAATACGTTTGAGCGCCCGCTTCAGACCCGCGAAGTAATGTATCACTTGCTCCTGCAACATAAATGCATATAAAATGAGTCAAAGAATAATCCATTAGTAAAATAAAATACTATAATAATTGAAGAATTAATAATTAATTTAAAAATCCATAGATTTTCTAAGAATTAATGTCACAGACCTACTCCGCAGACTTTTAAAGATCAATCAATTTTAATTTAAATAAATCTCTAACTCCTATGTTCACATTCTTTTAATCGTTTATAGCAATACTTTAGTGGGCCCTACTTATAATAAATCTACACTTAAAACGATTCTGAGTGCGGCTTACTGTTAAATTGTATAATTAAATTTGTTCAGAGCTTATTCCACCCATTCATATCTTCATATAATCAACGTTTTACAATAAACAATGGATTTAAACACGATGTGATCAAACATAGAAGAAACATACCTGCATAAGATTAAAGCACATTGCTCCGAGAGCTATTCCCAACATGAGGTAGAGCGAACACACTATGAAGGACGTCTCAATACGTGGCGTATAGACTCTTTCGCCAGGAACAAAATCACCGAAACCAATGCTAGAAGAACAAACAACTTATTAATATAGTAACTACTGTTAGGAAGAAAATCCGACAGTGTGCCGGTGTGGCACAACACTAGCGTTACTAAAATATCAACGTTTATGTCCCCTCACTAATCATTCTGACACTTGATGCTGTAATGAAAGCGCGCCATTCGCGCCATAGGATTCCAACTAATAATGTCTAAAACTACTTAATACATTTTTAAAAATCAAATTAATATTAAGAATGGAGTGATAAATTACCTGCTTAACGATATAAAACAAAAATAAGCTCCATCCAACTGGTCCCATTTCTCCCAAAGCCCGAATATCATCGATCCAAACATAATGTACCTGATAAAAAGTTTATATTATATTATTTATAAGTTAATTTAAATATTAATTGAGAAAAATGTAGATAATTGTAACACAATGTAGTAAAAAAAAGCACATTCAAATCGTAAGAAAGCACCAAGAACAGACTTAATTGAATTTCTCCAATTTATTTTATGAACACTCACCCGACCATAACTGCTACACACACACTAATCGGCACTGTTATCGTCTGAGCATCAAAGGTGACATAACTGAAGTCACTAGCCACACTCTCTACCCTGTACGCAGGCTCCGACCAGCCGCGGTCATGAGGATACCGTGGGTCCAAAGGATGTGGCAGTCTTCTTATATCCAACCTCCTTTGAATCATAAAGAGGAATTACTACTAATAATTATTATTATTATCGTTTGCCTGCTTCTCTTAAAAAAAGAGAATGAGATATGACTACTTAAAGAGATAATATAATATAGAGATAAAAGCTATTCATTCTGAATCTAAGCTCATAATCAGTCCTTAATTCTTCTACTTTTACTTTTTTACCTTCTATTTTTGAAAATAAGAAGATCTCTTTACAATACCTTTGATGATAAATAGCATACGGTGGTATCCTATAATCTGGTGTGACATCAGACTCTGACACCCTATGTCTCCAACCTTCAGGACACTCTATACTTTCCGCTTCGCTGGTCTCCAACTACGATACAATAAATATTGAAGATTCTATGAGAAATGAGGACAAGAGATACGCTACCAATTTAAAATTAAATTTATCATTTGTTCAGATTTGTTTATTCAGATGTTACATCAACGGGATTATTAGACTATTTTCCATTCGAAGACTATTTTCTAGACTTTAGACTAGTCTTAGAAATCAGGTATGGTATTAGTAAGGTCAGGTAAAATTAGAGGTATCAAAATTACGCTTTACTTGATGTTAAATGTTACTTGCTTCTACAATTATACATACCTGAGTACGCAACCGAACCACTCTTCGTCTCCCAAACCCTGGACATCCTCGGCACAAACACACCAACGCATACAAACATTTGAACCAGCGCGCCAATAATTGACCTTAAAATACAGTTAACACATTATGTTACACTAAATATCCGAAATTAGTATACTTAATTTATTAAAAACTTACCAACATTAGTAACGTATAAAAGGAAGAGAGGCATCCCCAGTAATGCGTAGAATATAGTCATGACTTTACCCCAACTCGTCCGAGGACTTAAATGCCCATAACCTGGAACATAAATAAATAACAATTATTATTTAAAGCCAAATATTGGCCTGTATATAGAAATGAAGGTAAAGGAAAACATCGTGATGCAACCTGCACATATCTGAGAAGAAATTCAAAGATATGTGTGCAGTCAACCAACCCGCACTGGGCCAGCGTGGTTGACTATAGCCTAATCACCCTTAACTTAGGGTAGGCTCTGAGTCCCTCGGTGCGGACGTATAGTGTGAGCTGATGATGATTATATAGAAATGCCAATTGCTCGAAAAGAAGAATAAAAAATCCCGATTAACTTAAAACACTCCGGAGGAATCAGAATCGAAACCTCACTTATCAAAGTTCATTTGTTTAGGCAACAGGTCACCATAGAATTCTGTCAGTTGGGTGATCTAGAAGTGACCTTGAATGGATCACATGAAGTAACGGTATGTAAATTGATCATCAAATACAATTTGTTATTCAATCAGTTACAAATTGAAATCTGAGTGATTGGCGCACTCCGACCGAAGCGAATTCAATACAATTTCCAGCGGGACGATGGAATCACTCGCCGCCCTTGGGGTCGCAGCTTCAATCTTACAAGTAACCTAATTATCGGCATCGGATCTAGAACTTTCGAGGATTCAAATGACTCGAAATGGCCATCTGACAACTTAAAATATACGATATGATATGATACAAGCCCAAGATAAGCGATTGTTATTTTCTTACCTCTTCCATCTATATTAAATAATTTGATATCTCTGAGCTTTGTTTAATTTAATTGTATGAATGTTTTGATCAAAAAAATACAAAAAAGATGGTTTACTAAACGCAAGATCATTATGATTATAATAACTGTAATTATCTTAATTAGTAGCCTATGTATTCTTCCAGACTATGTTCTATATCTTTGACAAATTTCGATCGATCGCTAGTTGTCATAGACTATTCTGCAGATAGCTTCTAATAAACATCCATCGACCCAAACATTCGCATTTAATATAAAAGGTTAGAAGGTACAAACGTGTTAAAAGGCATTTTGACAGTTAACTGAGTATTCTTAAGGTGTATTTTTGATTAACAAATAAATATTATTACATTACCTATGCTGGTTATGACAGTAAGAGAATATAGAAATGCAGATGAGAAACTCCATTGCCGCGAAGACCGGCCGCCATCCCAACCGTTGCGCACCGCGGTCACTATTTTGCTCTGGTACTTGCTTAGTTCTATGTTTAACCTGTAATTTTAAAGTCATTATCTATATATATAAACCAATTGCTGTTCGTTAGTCTCGCTAAAACTCAAGAACGGCTAAACAGATTTATCTTAGTCTTGAAATGTTCGAGGAGGTCTAGGGAAGGTCTAAAAGGTGAGACAATTTCGAATAAACGCCGGAAACTAATTTATCTTTTCAATCGACGCGGACGAAGTCGTGGACGATAGCCAGTATAACAATAAAAATGTTAGAAAAGAATATCAGGTTATAAACAAATTTGGTTTAAAAATTATTATACGAAATAAAAAGCTTATGGTCAATGTGTTCTTCTAGACTATGTTCTACATCTATGTCTTTTAGCGTGGTCCATCTAGCACCAGTGGTTCCCAAACTTATTTTGTCTAATGCCCACGTTGAGAATAAATATTTTTTTAGCGCCCCCGTATTAGAGTTTAAGCAATCTTTTAATTCATATTAGTTGATGTTCACAAATTGTTGTTGAGAGTCGCCAGCTCATGCAGTCGTTGTCTAAGAGGCCTCCTAGCTAAATAAAATTACAAATCACCCCCAGGGGTGGTGGTGGGAAACATTCGCAATTATATTAGTAAGATATGATTCTCACCTGTACTTTAAAGCAGTCTCGTTGAATAGATTAAGTGCTAGCGTGACATTCTGCCAGAGGTACTGAGCCGTGTTGTTCCTTTCTAACGTCATATTGTTGACGCGCTCTATCTCGCTCGCACCTTCAATGGCTTGGAACATGAATGCTCCTGGAAAATCGCACACAAACATAATGAATACATCTAGAAGAGACATTCGATACACAAAAGAATCACAGATTATTACGACTAATTTAGTTGTTAAGAAATAAAAGATGTTTTTAAATTCACTTTTGCTTTGTGATTTCTTAAGTTTTAACTGCCACATCCAGTGTCTTTATGGTCACTAAGTATGTCCCTTAGGGCAGACACATCTACTTAAGACTCCAAGTGCAGCATTAACAAGTAGGTACTAAAAGGTGGTTGATTTTAATCCATCCATTCAAACCTAACCTTCTGAATTATGTTTTTATCTATTTATGTAATATGAAACGAAGAGATTAAATACATAAAGAAGAATATAATGTAATAAAATGCATAGATAGTGGTAGAATTTCCCTGACTGAAGATCGACACCGCAACCATTGTAAAAGGGACTTAGTCAATAATTAAATTGGTTCGCCTTTTGACTTTGATTTGAAAGCAAATTGACGTCTAAGATTTAGACAAAGGTATCAGGAATGAAATAAGGCTCCTAATACAAATTACATAGAAATTAATTAATCACGATAACTATATGAAACGGTCAAATAAAGTTTTGTTTGTTTATTTTATACCGCGCGGACGGAGTCGCGGGCTACCGCTAGTATATTTCATAAGTTTCACATACTTGTGATAAGAAGTGATAGTATCATTTAATATTAGTTTTTATGAGTCCATCAGATGAATTATAACGAATCTTTGTCTAACAAAAAAAATCGTTTGTACACAATAATCTCAAATACTACAGAACCAATTTAAAAAATACTTTTTTATTTATTACCTTAATTATCAAAGAAGGTTATAACATATTTATCACCACGCTATCACTCTTAGGAGGTGATCAAAATCAAAAAGAAAGAAATGGTGTACTCCTCTTTTAAAACGGTTAGACTGTTAAATACGATTCAAATGATAGTAAAGTTTTCTTACCAGCAACAGTATACCCAACCACGAGTACAATCAAGCCGATGTTACTGAAGAGGAATGCTAACAGATTCCTCACGTAGTTTCTAATGCGGGAAGCTAGGCGGCGCCTGCGTCGCGGCATCATACACCAACCATTATGACCTACGGCCAGAGAGACGGCCGCATTTTTTTACCCTCCACTCTATCTCCGATAGTATTTGACCACATTCTGAAATTTAATACATTGAATTATTTTCTTTATTGAATCTTGGATTGTTAACACAATATACATCACTGAACATTTAATTAATTAAGTGCATCGAGTATATAATGATAAAACCAATAGTAATCATATCCCCATTCCTAAAAGAGTAGAGCCCGCTTTAACATCTTCGCACGCATTGGCCCGGCTCGCCCGCTGAAATACCACGACCACACAGAAGACAGGCGTCAAGTGGAAGTAATTCCGCGTTTCGTCTGATGAGTGTGCATCCCGGAGGCCTAATTTAGTCCTCTTTCCCTTATAAGGAAAGGTGGGAAGTGGAAGTGGACTTTCTTGATGAGAGGATGCATAAAAAGGGAAAATATTTTCTTTCTGAGCATCCTCTCTGTTGATTAAAGGTAGGCAACGCATATGCAATTGTGTATGTCTATGGGCAACGATCACTTCGCTATTTCAGTGATTTCAGGTGGCCGCTCGCTCGTTTGCCACCTTATGATATAAAAAAAATTAATAGGTACACATATTTTCAAAGTATTGAAGCAAGTCCGGGTCTTCATATATTTGTTAAATAAAATAAATTCCTAACGAATTAATATTTTCTAGTCCATACACAAGGAGCGTCGGTGGCTCAGTGGTCAAGCACTTGACTTGCAATCTGCAGGTTCTGGGTTCGAATCCCGCCATGTACCAATGTGTTTTTCGATTTACGATTTACATATGTACATTTATCCTACGTTCTTACAGTGAAGGAAAACATCGTGATGCAACCTGCACATATATGAGAAGTAATTCAAAGATATGTGTGAAGTAAACCAACCCGCACTTGGCCAGCGTGATTGACTATGGCCTAATCACCCTTAACTTAGGGTAGGCTCCGAGCCCCTCTGTGGGGACGTATAGAGAGCTGATGATGATGTGGCATAGATGAAGAGCATAGTCCATAGTATAAAATGTATAGGCTATTAATTCCGTTTTTTTCATAATTTCGTGCGGACGTAGTCGCAAGCGACAGCTAGTTATTACATAAACATATTATAGTCATTCGTAAATCTTTCATCATAATATTAGATAGTGTTCTTGAACTAATTTATTTTTCTTTTTTTTCATTTATAATTTTGAATTTAGAATATAATTTACTGGCAATGAATCTCGATGAAAAATGATCGTTTCCGGTGATAGACATTCTTTAACGCCTGAAACTTTCAAAGTCGACATAATTTTTCGTTTATTTATTTTTATAAATTAAAACTTATAGAGTTACACATAAATATTTGGCTGTTAAAATTTATTTAATAGGGTTGCCACTTTTATTTGAGAATTAGTAAACAAAATACTTAAAAAGTACACTTTCGATTGGAACAACTTCAAGAATAATCAATAAAATGTAGTATCAATTTATTAATACGACTGTTTATAACAAAGTGTACTACATTGCTGTGTTTGTACGACCCTGTCGCGAGATCTGGACTGTGTCTTATGATGTAAGCAGCAATCTATACAAAATTATAATTAATTACATTTACATATATACGGTTAACAGATTTACGAATCGAAACACCTACGCTCTTGTTCCCACTTGATAATATAAATCTTACTAATATTATAAATGCGAATGTTTGGATATTTAGATGGAGGTTTGTTGAAGATATCTCCAGAACGGCTCAACGGATCTTGCTGAAATTTGGCATAGATGTAGAGCATCATATATACGAAAACATTTTTTTAATTGTACGAGAGCGTAGTTTTGAGCATTACATAAAACCTACATATATAAATCTTCGTCTTCTATATAAATTCTTTATTTATTACCTTTCTGTGATAAAGTTTGTATTTTATATCAGAGATAATTTTCGACCACATTCTCAGAAATCTCTTCTATAGAAAATGTGTCATTTTATAGCTCTATTCAAATAATTCCCTTTGATTAATCTTGATTATATTATGTTCGTATCAATCAAATTAATAATAAACATCAAAGGGGTAATGTATAGCAATATCACATTTACTTTGATATCGTACTTCAATATATGCGGACATTCCACACATGTAAAAATAAATAATTGTTATCCCTTTTTAAACAAAGAGAATGACAAGGATAGAAGACTGAAGAAAGTATGGATGGATTGTGTCAAAAATTTACGTAGAAAAATAGTGAATTCAGATATGACGGCTGATAGAGATGTAAGAAGGAGTAGTACAGTCAGCTGCATAAATATGTATACATTTTTAAACTTCAGAAACTTGTGAAGGCCATCGTTTCTAAAAATAGTTATTAAATTATTTGTCAAGAACACGTATTAATGTACGGAAGCATAGAGACCCTTTTTTTAAACAAAAGCGTGTACTATTTTCTAGAGCTATGTAAATGCTTGTATATTTTTGCAGTTGACTGTACATATTGTGCCGACATTAGGTAGAGAAAAAAATACAGACGAATTGATAATCTGCTTCTTTTTTAATTCAGCTAAAAGGTGATGTTGATAATTGACAGGGATAGCAATAAAATTGCAACACAAGTGCTAGAACATTGGAGACTCACAAACATGGCCGCCAAAAGTTTAGTTACGAAAGCGGATGTCTACGTTGTTACTGGTAATAAATTTTATGTCACAGCACCAAGGTTCGATTCCCGAACGGAACGTTTATTGGTACGTAAAACAGTAATAGTAGGTTCGATCTAAAAATAGACGGATAATACGCAAGCCAAGCTCACCTGATCCCTACGTGTTAGTACTAGGCGAGCATAAAACGTTGAGACAACGTTCAACAACATTCTATACTAACCACTGTTGCAAAACTTGTATACTTATATTTTTGTCTTTGTTCTTTTCATAGAAAATAAGTAGGATGGCAATATTGGAAGACACTGATTTATTATGTCGTTCTATTATTTAGCCACATGTCAAAAGACAGAGATAATTACGATTTAAATCTAAACTGCATTACCGATTTATACATCAAACATGAAAGCTATATTTAAAAACATTCAATAATATATCATAGCATCAAAGAAATGCTATTTCAATCACAATATAACGAGTCTAAACAAAATAGTGGAGCGATTTCGTATTCGCGTTAATAAAATTATAGAGCACGCTTTTATGACGGCTGTTGGACATATGTCGGTGACGTCAATGATCACGTCATAACGAAGACGACGAACTGAAGAAAACTATGAGCGTATAAAACTGGACTATGCTACAGCAAATGCTTTTGTCTGATTTATAATATCCTTAAGTCTTGTTCTGGGAGAAGAAACTAGATGCACCGTGGGATACCAAAATTAATTTATATCAATAATTTAGTATCTCTATAACTTTTGTAACGACCTTGATTCTCTATCCCTCTAAAAATCTGCCAATCCAAATTCCAAAAAATGCCAGGTTATGAAACTTTTTACGAAAAAAAGAGCCCAAATGGATATATAAGTTCTAAGTTAGCTGTATAAATAATTAAGAAAATAATACAACTTGATGCTAAATAATTGTCTTAGTTAAATTCACTATTCTCAAAACTATCATTCAATTTGAAAACTATTATATATTACTTTAATAAACTTTAAGTTCAAAATACGATGTCAATACTTTAAAACTTTATAGCTAGTTCCACGTTTTCTAGTTTTGAAATCAAGACTACGTTACTAGGCACAGAATGCGTTAATTATAGTCGAAACCTTTAATAGTTTCTACGTCTCTTAAGCGAAACCAGTTGGCAAGGTTTTCATCAACAAAACTGACCGTAAATCTAAAAGATTTTGCAATTTTAACATCTGTAACTACGTGTATCCGAACGGTAAAAAACGCTTGTAAACTTTTATGGCTAATTATAATTAAATTAATCGTAAAACTTTTAAAGTTCCTCTTTCTATTTACTAAGCAATTATTATTTTTTAATGTCCGGCTCTCGAATGTACGAAATATTAGTTTTTCTACGTACTTTCAGACATTATAAGTTAGAATCATTTGCCCCGAATGACGTGCTTTAGTTACATAGTCAAGTGTCAGAATTATTAGTGTGGAGATATAAACGTTGAGATTTTAATAAGGCTAGTGTTGCGCCGGTACAGTGTCGGATTTTCTTCCTAATAGTATACAGATTAAAAATTTATTATTAGTTCGTGAAATTAATAAAATAAAAAAAAATACAAATCGGATGTCACCACTCACTTTAAATCGATCAAGCTGTACAGATTACACCAGGTCACAATGACACACCTTTCCTTCCGTAAAACATTACTTCACGTCAGTCAAAAAACCCCCAAAAGTTCGACTTTACCTCCTATGAATACACAATAACCTCGTCAAAATCAGTTCAGCCAGCTAACCACAAACCCGCACACATAAAAACATACAAACCCTAAAAAAATATTAACTTTCTGAGTCAGTCGCTTGCATAATACACTAATAAAATGTCATATCTTCTAGCAAAGTAATATATCATTGGTCTACGTATACAAAATTATATAGTATGTTACAAAATAGATGAAGATATCGTAAACGAATCAAGATATACAAACATAGTGAGCTGTAATTAAAACTGTGCCAGTTGAAAGTAAAATCAAACAATGGAAGCGATCGATGTGATTTATACGCGCACGAAATTACACAACATAACCAAATGCTTACAATTCACATGTTCTCTTTAATTAATCGTATTTATTTTTATATAACTCGTCGCCCGCGAAAACATCCGTTCGGTATTAAAATAAAACCTAATTTGTAGCTTGTCGTCTTTCAGGCTATGTTCTACATTTAAGTCAAATTTCAGAGTGATACATTGAACCGTTTTGGAGATACCTTCTAACAAACCATCCATCTATATATTACATTACTTTACATTCGAATTTATAATGTTAGTAAGATAGAGTACTATATGTAGTTTTTGGTATAATTCACGGTTGGTTACTTATATAAATTGTTTAGAAGTAATAGCCAAGTTTGTAGTAAGCTTTCGTCTTTCGCAAGTTCACCTTGATTACAACATCCATCATCTAGCATCTATGTTACATCTACGTATTTTATTAGATTTAGTCCTAACTCTAAAAAGAAAAAAAAATCAGTAATGCATGATTGTACATCCAAACATTTAAATCCATAGCCCATAGGATGCGTAGATTTTAGATTTGAATTTAGTACAGTCTGCTGCATGTCTACATTTAAAAAGCTCCAGAAACTCATATAAACTTGCGGCTTTTAAAATATGTGTACACATCCATCTGTATGCTTCCATGAATACATATTACTGATGAATACTAGTAAAAAATGTTTTAATATTTATGCAGCTGACTGTACTGATACAATCAAGCTAAAATAATTACGATAAAATAAAACAAACAGAATAAAACACAACATTCTTTTTTATTATTAGTAACAATTTGAAAATTGCAAAACTATGTTCAACTTTAATAGTTTCTGATCTATTTGAGACGCAACTATTGAATATTTAGCACTAAAATATTGACAGTTCTAATAGGAACTTTCAATTTCATAATTACATAAATTTAACTCACCACAATCCAACAGAACATCTTCAATTATAACGACAAAAGATTTCTAAATCATCACTCAACATTTCAATAAGTTTATTATTAAACAAATATTACAATTTCCATAAAGTTAAAACTAAAATACTAAAAAACTATAATAAATGAAAGTATTACTAGAGTAAATAGAACACTGAATGTAGGTCCAAATGGTAAATGTTCGTACGTCGGGGTGCGCACGATTCGACTAACCAGCTGGACAGAACGCGGTTCATGAGTTATCATAGATTAAACATATTATAGACTGTTCAATAGCAGCGTAGTAGGGCGAGGTGCGGCAACCGCCCCGGGCGCCGTTAAAAGGGCGCATGCGGTAGCCAAAGAGCCAAAGAGGCATAACAAATCCCGCCCAGGGCAACGGAAATGGCCCTAAAATCGGCCCTGGACTTTTTAGTGTCCCGTGCCCATAAACCTCTGCTTGAAGGTAAATAGTTGCATTAACTCTCTTTAATGGAATAGTTTATATGACTAATTACCGACCAGTGTTGTGAACAGCAAATATAATTTCCTTCCTTCTTCCTACCTTCTGTATCCTTCTTCAGTCTTAGTCGTTTCACTGTAGAAGTCCCAATATTGTTGTTGTACAGTTACATCAGTGGAGACTCCCCAGTTAGTAAGTTAGACCCAAAACAAAAGAAATGTAGTGAATCAGTAATCAGTCTTTTTTTACTTTAATCTTTGACGTGTCTAGTTCTAATATTATCCGCGAGACGTCGGTAGCGACGTATCAATTTTAGTTTTTATTGTACGCTCCGGCGTCGATGTATTTCTGTACCACTCGCCTGGATCTGAACGCTATTGCCCTAAAGGAAATATTAGCGTGCTTTAAATGGGGTGGACAGATAGAGTAATTCTAGTTTTCAAGGAGTTTCCACATTCTCTTACTTAAGGTGATTATTTTAAGATTTTTTGTCACCAATGTTAAGGCACTAAAATCCAGGTTAATCTTAATAATATTATAAATGCGAATGTTAAGATGGATGGGCGGACGTTTCTTTGAAGGTATCACCAGAACGGCTGTATGGATCTCGCTAAAATTTTGCACAGAACATAGCCTAGAAGAACACATAGGTTACTACTTACGATTTTTTTTTTAACTCCTTGGGGACGGTGTCGCTGGCAAAGCTAGTCTGTATTTAAGATACATTTTACTTACAAAAGAATTTTTATTTTAAAATGTAAGCAAACGTTTTGTTTTCCTAGTCACGTAAGAGAGCGACAAACTAAAAAGTAAGTTGTGCAAACACATAAAATTTATGTAGGCGATATTGTCAGTGGTATTGAATTTGTTGGCTCCAGATCACTAGCGCCATCTGTCTCTGCCCTACTTGCGTCTTGGGAAATAGCTTTTTTATCATTTAATACAATCAGAATGCGTGAACACAATCGATAGGCAAAGTTTATTTGTAGTTATATTTGGTTACTGATTAATGTTAGGAAGAAAATCCGAAAATATGTCATTGACCCAACACTAGCCTTACTAAAATTGATGTTTGTGTCCCCTAACTAATTCATTCAGACACTGGACTTTGTAACTTTGTGTCTTAAATTAATAAAACCATGAATAAACGCGGTTGTTACTGTATTTGTTTAGTTAGTCTACATTAGGGTGCTTCGAAATAATGGCTAACTAGAGTTCGATATATCTATCATTCATTTTAATGCCAAAAAACTGCACAAAAATATTGTACAACATACCGAACGACGTATGCGTAAATCGGAGAAGCGATCTGTAATAATTTTAATTCTATGTTAATTTATGAATGTCCAGATATATCGGCTTTGAAAATATTCTTCATGTGTGATATTAATTCATGATTTCTATTTCTCTTTGGCTGTAGTTATTTTTAAAATTATTTTTTCGGCCAATTTCTTGCAAGCAAGGGAAATGATTAGTATAATAGACGTTTGTGTTATTTCAGGCTCAGATGCTATCTGTGGCCCGCAAGATTAATTTGCTTGCATCAATAACCGGGTCGAGAACGTTTTGACGTAGGGTTGCCATATTAATCACATAAATCCGTTATAAAAATTAGCAAGTACTATTTTAACTTCATTTACATGTGTTTCTTTGCTTGTTCTATGCCAAATAAGATTATAATTGTTTAGTTCTTCTGATAAGTTTAATTAAAATTTTGATGCCTCCATATACATACATATTGATTTTTACATATTTTATAATTTTAAACAAAAATTTATTAAAAATTTACCAAGACTTGTTATAATCCAAAGCCAAAATAAAACTAAAGTCATGGTTGCTGAAACTAACGTACAAGGACACAGAAGACATTCTTAAAATAATATGTTAAGTTTATCACTAATGTTTAGCATGTGTAACTTTGATTTAGCTACTTTTCTAAAACTAATGGCACTTGATTATTTGTATTTTACTTAATTTGTTGCCGTCTAACGAAGCTCTGATAAAACTTAAGAGCAGGATCCTCGCGACACAGGCTGCGCCTAGTGCGAGGATACTGGTAAATACTTGTAACACCCACATTTTTTATATCCATTAAATTTCTTAGCTTAACTTTTTAATCTAAACTTATGTTCTTGGATTTTAATAAATTATTTTTCATTTTTTTTTTCATTTGAATCAAAAAAGGATATCTGGTTCAACGAGCGAGGCGCTGCTATCGCGGTTAATTCTGTTTTAAAATATATAAAACCTACGTAGGCATAGAAAAAGAAGAAATACAATATGACAACTACAGTACGAAAAAGATACTGTGGCACTTTTTTTATATTAACAGGAGGGCGCTAGTGAGTTATCATAATTAGTTTGACCTATGCTCTCCTGATCAGATATTCTAGTTTGTCATTACTATTTAATATGATGATGACAAACGTACAACTCTCAATATTTATTTTATAGAAAGTCTCTATAACCAGTAATGGACATGGTCACCCTATCCTCAGTACATTACTCGCGCTTGAAATATTTTATCCGAACTGCCTCTGTTTGTGATTCATTCGGAAATGTAATACATTCGTTTGTGCGTTTGGATTTTGGTATTAATATTGTTGTAGCCTTAATTTTTAGATAATTGTGCATTGTCATTTTAATCAGACAATTTTTGGCAGTTTGATTAAGAAATATTTATTTTGAACTCTGGTTCGCACACTTAATTCTATAACCTACCGTTATTTTTTTTAATCTCACTTGTTTTTTTTCTAAAGCGGTCTTCCAGGTAGTCGTGTTACTTCCTTTTTTCAAAGAACTTTATGTCGTGTGGTTAAGAAAGTGGCAACACCATTTAAAGAAAATTATTGTACGATTTATTTTTAACATTTAAAATTATACTGGATTCGAACCCAAAAGCTGATTGTAAATTGTCAATGAATGTTTATTGTTTCAAATGAAATGAAAATGTCACATTAACATTTCATAACAACGGAAGCTAAATCTTGTAAATAAGCCCTTTAACTCATTCATGGTATATAAAATGGTGAGAAAGGAAAAGTGATTAAAATGTAAGTGTAAGGAGTAAGTAGGGTTTTTTATGTATGTGGGTTTGTTTGTATGTAAATTCAATAGCTATTGTCCGTCATAGTTATAATCTTATAGCATGGATAGAGAAACAAAGGTACGAGACACAATATTTTGGACGTCACTACTTTGATGGCGCTATTTCATCTATCAGAGCCTCAGAGAGTTGGTTCTTTTATTACTTTTTATTGAAGAAAGATCATTTATTAGACCAAACAGTGACATCTAGTGAGAATAATATCATAAAAACTTAAGTGTATTCGAAATATGCATAGATGAAAACAGATGTCTCTGTCTGTCCTTCGAACTTTTCAGAAAAACATTTATAAACACAAAATAAAAGCTATTTTATAAAACTTGGGACCTGGAATTTTTTTAAATTACGCTAACCAAGTATATCATAATTTTATTCCAATGCCAAAAATGTTGTGAAGAAAGTAAGTGACTTAAAAAGGAACGTGAAATGTCACACTGGCAACACAATCAAAATTATTTAAAAAATCTGTCTTCATTCTTGACAGTTCTTTCAAGTTATCGTCAATTTTCGGCATAACACGTTTCGTGTCATTACGACTTAAAAGTAAGTGAATTTAATTAAAATAAATATTTAAATGTGATTTCTAGTGTGTATTTAACGAATTTAAATTATATCCGTGTGCATAAAACTTGAAATATTTAGGATTCAAGTGGATCAATTTTAAGCGGACTAATACTTCGAGTGTTGATGTCTTTAACTGTGAATAACAACACGTGTATTTGATATATCATATATGTATAAACACATCAATTGATGTGTTTTAAATCATTAATATTGTGTATTTGATCAGTGTATATTTTAGTCTAGAATATCATCATAGAGGTATATTCCGTTTTAGGTTATATTTAGTAATTACCACATTACAGATAGACTTGTTTTCACTGTGCCGGCCGTTGTTAAACTGTTAATATAAAACACAGTGGCAGATATTGAATACATTCGTTAAAAATAATGGCGGCAAAAATTTCGCTCAAAACACTTGGCAGCATGGAGGTTAAGGTTTTCATTTACACAATTATTTGTCACGTGCCCAAAAAGTGTAAACAGCCCTTTAAACGTACCTCGTGGATAAATATAAAACACGAATTCATAGAATTATTTTTACAAGTTATGACCCTTACCAACGTAGAATCGGTTCTAAGGATGATTTTGTTATGCCCGTAGAACATTAAGCCAGTGAAGTATGATAGTAGCCCTCTAAATTAGCACTGACAGAACGTAAACACCAAGTCGTGCCTATAAATCCATACTTTTTATGTCTTTGTCTACCTGCTTTTTTAAAATATTTCTCTAACATTTCAGAATGCGTTACGTGGCCGCGTACCTGTTAGCCGTGCTGGGCGGTAAGGCTTCCCCAGCCGCCGCTGATGTAGAAAAGATCCTCAGCTCTGTGGGCATTGAGGCTGACTCGGAGAAACTTAAGAAGGTCATCTCCGAGCTCAATGGCAAGAGTGTTGATGAGCTTGTTGCGCAAGGTGAGATTTTTATCAGTTTTTTATTGATTTTAATGTATATGAAGTAAAATGACATTAGTATATTAGAGGTGTTCATGTTAAAAGATTATGATAGTCAATTATAAAGATACAGAGATGCTTTCTATACACAAACAAATTTTCTTTTTTAGTTTGTCACGTTTTTTGTTTAACTATGTTTGGTGCATTGGAAATATGTCTTAATATCTTGTCAAACATAATTTTTGTTTAACCTATAATTATGATGATATTAAACTCAACACCATCTTTCGTCTGAAGGATCCTGCTGTAAATATTTCCACTGATATCACTACTAAGACCTTAAAAAATTGGTATGTCTGAGTGTATGTTACAAATAATGTATCGTTTCAGGTCGTGAGAAGCTATCATCCATGCCAGTAGGTGGTGGTGTTGCGGTTGCCGCCGGTGCACCTGCTGCCGCTGCCCCTGCGGCTGAGGAGAAGAAGGGTATGTATCCATTGGCTACCCAACTCATTGTAATCAATAAACTTTATTTATATAGAGATATATTGTTTGTTTTTATTGTGTTTTAAATTACATAATATTACATACTAAAGTTAATGATGATTAATAATCACACCATCTTTCGACTGAGAAACCATGATGGTTACAATTTAATTCTGATGGCAAATTTTAACAATATTTATACATGTGTAATTTCTGTTCAATACTAATACATTTGTCTTTTGCAGAAGAGAAAGAAGCCAAGAAGGAGGAATCCGAATCAGACGATGAGGACATGGGCTTCGGTCTTTTTGACTAAATATTTTTATATTGGTATGTTTCTTTTTTTTTCTACAATAACGGTGTTGAAATGACAAATACATTAAAAGCCAGTAATTAGCTACTAGAAAAGTTAAATTAAGCCTTGTTTCAATTGTATTAAGCTTCACTTAATATAAATTTGTTTTTTATCCGCCTGTCTGTTTGAACAGACCCTTAAAATTAATCAACTACGACAGTATATGTACATTTGAAGTAAGTTTATGAAGCAAACATAGTACACTAAGTAGTTTTTTTTGAAGCACAATTCATAAATCTTATATATAAAATTCTCGTGTCACAATTTCTTCCCACACTCTGAAACGGCTTGACCGATTCTCATGAAATTTTGTGAGCATATTGACTAGGTCTGAGAATCGGCTATTATCTATTTTTAATCTCGCGCAGACGGAGTCGGGGCGACAGCTAGTAATTTTGTAAAATCAGAGTTTTGTCTTGTACTCACATATAGAATAAGTTTAATGTCTTGAGTAAGTGGTGTTTTAATAATATTGTTTTTGTTCACAGTTGTGCGGCGCACGCGGTTTTTATTCCAATTTTGGTGTAAGAGTAACTTGACTGGCGTCTATGCTTCTGTGAAATATATGACGTAATAAAATATTATATTTGTTTTATTTACCTGTATAATGAGACACTGCATTTACTGCCCTACAAAATAGTATTTAAATACTGACCACACTAAAATAGTTTCAACAAAATTGTTATGAAATTAACAAAAAGATAGACCATTGATTTGATGGGAAACAGCAATATTGAATCGCAAAATTAAATCAATAATATTAGTGGTTTCTTTTATTTAAAGATAGTTTGAATTATTATTTAAATAAAATCCCATGTTCATTATTTATACAATCATTATTAGCCTAAAAATAATGTTTACCATGACACCCATATAACTGTAAATTAGCTTCAATCAATGTCAAGTTTTTTAAATGATCCTTCTACGCCACCGAAGATGTCCGATATAGTTTTAGGCTTGCCAGGTCGAAGTGCCTCTACCGCTCGTTTCTTATTCTCCTGTATGAAGTATTCTTTATTGGCGTTCATTTTTGCAATTGCCGCTTCTAAAAAGAAAGAAAATTTTAAACAAAAAGACGTTACACAAATTTGACACCTGTCAATGTCACGAAACTAGGGATGTGGATCAATAAACCGGAATCGTGATGACCAATAAATCGATATTAATTTAAAAATCGGATATGGTTGGAAGATTAATTTTTCATTGTAGTATTTTTTTTAAGATTTGTTACAATACTTAATATAATAAATTGTACCGTGATACTCTTTCACATTCTTGGAACTGCCTCCAGCATCAGATGGCAACGCTTCCATTGGTACGTATTTGTCTAACGTCTTGGAACCGACTTGGTGCACGCAGAGGATATCCATAAGCTCTTTTTTCATAAATGGCCTCATCATTAACAGTATCTTGTCTATAAAGGACGGTGCGTTGATGAAGTGTAACCCTTTCAGTTTGACTAAAATAGCTTCCTGTAATCAATTAATATTAAAAAGTAGTAATTGTGGCTGTACTAGTAAGACACTTGTATTTTATAGAAAAGACGATTTTTTATACGTGCGCTCGGGTAAGAGTATTTTGAAACAAAACCAAGAAAAGTTCGTTGTTGATATTTTTTTACATAGCAATTAACGTTTGAACATCTTGTATGTTTTGAAATGATAAAGATGGTAAATATTCATCAGTCGGGAGAACAGTGTCGGTAAAGTACCGTTTCTTATTTTAACTTTATGATGACGCTATTGATAGGTCTCTAAGTAAATAATTAAGTGTTTATAGTTTGATTAAGTCTTTGGGTAAAAAATATATAAGTAGACAATAATATTCAGTTCAAAAGAGCACCCGTGCTTTTTTGAACCTGTGTTTCGTAATAATTGGAGTGTGGATAGATTTCTCTGCATCGTCCATAAATAAAATCAAAATAATCTAACAGTCGTATAGCAGTTTATTTTATCAACGTTTTAGTATACATCCGTTATCGCAGACGAAGTTTGAGCCAGTGATGCCCCTCGCTTTGTCGCTCGCTAGGTAAGCTATGAGTTCCGCTATCTCCTCCGGTTCGCTGACTCTGTTGAGAAGTGTAATACCTTCAAAATCCTTCCAAGTAATTGTTGTGTCGGAGCCTGCCATGTTCACGATTATATCCGTGGCAACTGGCCCAGGACTGACAGTGTTCACTCTAACACCATGCTTGCTAAGTTCCAAAGCAGCACCTTGGCTAAATATGTTTAATGCAGCCTTTGACATGCTGTAGGAAAGCATGTCTCCTGTTGACTGTACCACAATACCAGCTGCACTGGAGACATTTATGACAGTACCCTTGCTAGCTATCAAATGGTCTGCGCACAAACACGTCAGATGTACAGCGGCTCGTACATTCGTAGCCATTACACTATCATACGCGCTGAGAATATCTCCCGCTATGATAGTTCCACCTATCATTATCCCAGCATTGTTGACCAACACATCAATCTTCCCGAATTCTTCGAGGGTTCGTTTGACGATATTCCTCACTTCATCGTCCTTGGAAATGTCAGCCTTCACAATAAGATGCTTTGTAATACAAAGAGCAGCTACTTTTGCTAGTTTCGTCTCGTTTCTTCCTACAAGGGTCACGTTAGCTTTTTCTTTGGAGAAAAGGATAGCTGTAGCTGCTCCGATTCCAGAACTTGCTCCTGTTACAATGACGACTTTGCTTACGAAACTCATTTTCGGATTGTTTGTGTAGTGCAAATGTAACAACCAGCTAATATATTGTAGCCTTCTAAAGAAACTACGCAATTTCTTAATATTAAATAAAATGCTAACATGTTTAATTATCAATAATTAACGACAAACGGGTTTATTCAATAGTACTGATAATATTCAATACTGTGTTCAAAAAATGCTTACCTATTTATTTTAAAAGTTATCACCACAATGCAATTTAATTTATCTTAATTAAAACGTACCTGTAGATAGTACAAGAATTGTTGAATATTCTGTAGATCCAGTTTGGCTAGATGTCCCAGACTCATGTGTTCGAAGTCAATTACAATGACAAAGCCAGGCCACGTACCCTGCTCGTACTGCCACAGGTCTAGCAACATGAGGACAGTCCTGTGCAAACATTCAAACTTATACTTATCTTAATAATGTCTCTTTTCCACTATACGTTATGCCTAATAGTACTCTAAGAATCTTCATTGTTTTCTTCTTGATTTTTTTCTCCTCTAGATTAAATAACTTTTCGATCATTTAAAAATTAATTACTTAACTTTTAAGTTGCATATAAATACTTACTTAATAGCTTGTCCGAAGTTAAATACTTTCGGATCTGGATCCATGAAGTGAGTGAACCAGATCGCTGATCCGTCTCGTGAACGTGTGTCAAGAAGTGTCATTAGTCTAAAATGAGAACATACATTACAATCAAATCCAAAATATATTAGGGTATTAAAATACGGTTTAGTAATGTGTTTTATTAACATAGTTTTTTATAAATTTATATTTATAAATTTAATTGTATTCTAAAATCCGATAAATTGATTTTCGGTTTCTTTGTACATCACTAATCAAGACTTGACAGCTGTCAAACGTCTGAATCAAAACGTTTGATGACAAAGTTGGTATTTAATTTAATTTAAATAATAATAAGCAATTGCTAACAGCTAAATTCAAACACTAGTTACTATACTATACTAGCAATTATTCGTTTATGGCCAGTTTAACTTCTTTATTTAATTGAATTAGAAAAAAATAATTATATAAAAACGTATACTAATTAAGAATTTTATGAACCGGTTCGCAGCTCAACTTATTTTGCACCGTCTGCGAACTGCGTACTACAAGTCACAAGTCCCAGCTTGTCGACTCACATATTTGTAGTATAACGCGATGAGCTGTGAGCTGCTTATTAAGTTATTGAATCGCAACTCGACGGTGTTTACGTGAGCTGAATTTTTGAACCGGTTCAGAGCTGATTTACATATTTATAAATGGAACACTCTAAAAGTATAATACGTCTATGCTTTAAACCTTAATTTTATTTCCTTCATAAAATACTGTGTGAACTCTTACATGCTTTTCATAATCTGATCCACATCTTCCACTTTCCGATCTTTGAAGTACGTAGTGAAGAGAGTACGCAGCGTGAAGTGAAGGTCCAGGACTTGCTTGGTCACTCCAGAACTTCTGTCGCAGCAGTGATATGCCAGGATAAGGTCTAAATCTGAAACCAAATCCATTAAATATAGAAATCCCGGTTCTTTTAAGATGAAGATCACTAACAAAATAACAAGACAAGTAACCTGCCACCTCTTTGGGTTTGGCCAAAAGGTTTAGGTATATCAAGCGGACGTTAGGTAAAAAATATTTTAAAAAATAAACCTTCTGTTATTGTTAGATATATTTTTAATTATATACAAATAAAGATACATAAAAATAAAAATAAAAATTACGTACATTTACACACATTTTTTTTTACTTAAAAAATCTGTATTACTTCTTTGCGTTTGTATTTTTATTATATTGTGATAACAATTTATAATGCTAATGTGTTAAGATAACATCGCTATTGTTTAATTATGTATTATTTCAAAAATTGTGAATTAATTCTGCAACCTTAAATGCCTCATTTGAAAAACACTATACCCGGCACAATTTATGAAAAACTAGCTGCGACTCCGATCGCGCGGAATTAAAAAAAAAACTTAATTAGTAGCCAGTTACATCTATGCCAAATTTCAGCAAGATCCATACATTCAATCTGGAGATACTTTTAAATAAATATCCATCCAAATATTCGCATTTATAATATTAGTAAAGTAATATGAAGGAGCGTCGTTGGCTCAGTGGTCAAGCACTTGACTTGCAATCTGCAGGTCCCGGGTTCGATTTCCGATTTACATATGCACATTTATCCGACGTTCTTACGGTGAAGGTAAACATAGTGATGCAACCTGCACATATCTGAGAAGAAATTCAAAGATATGTGTGAAGTCAACCAACCCGCACTTGGCCAGCGTGGTCGACTATGGCCTAATCAGCCTTAACTTAGGGTAGGATCCGAGACCCTCGGTGGAGACGTAGCTGATGATGATGAAAGTAATATGGGTCACATTAAGGTTGCATCGCGATATTTTCCTTCACTGGGAAAGTCAGATATATGTATATATGTAAATTGATAAACACATTGATACGTGGCGGGATTCTAACCCAGGACTTGACTTACTTGACTTGTAATGCTTGAGCCACTGACGCACTTATAATAAGCGGTTGGTCAGTATAAGCGAAGTCATATTGAACGGGTTCTACTATAGCATTCAACACACCATGACAAATTACTGATTCTAATCGTCAATTAAATGTCTTGTCTTGTCATCTAATAAGACAGGCTGTTAGTGCTAAGCATAGTTAATACTTCAAGTCCATAAAAATAAATATATTGGTACATAAAAGTATTTAACTAAACAATAATAACGTCCTTATTCCAAAATAAGCATCATCATAATACGTCCCCACTGAGGGCTCTGACCCCTAAGTTAGAGGTGACTAGGCCATAGTCAAAATCTTTATTTCAAGCTAGCTATCGCCTGTGACTATCCGCTCGCAATTAAAAATATAGCTTATGTGTTCTTCCAGACTA
>NW_013530970.1:863154-871338 GCF_000836235.2 Papilio xuthus | reverse complement strand
AAACAGTAGCAGTCTATCTTTAATATCCTTCAATCTGAAAGTCGAATACTAGTAGTATAAAAAAGAAATGGCTCTAACCTTTAATTTCTTTATAACTTTTGTACTGTCCTCCAGCGTCCTTTGGTAACCCAGCTATGGGTACGTACGATTCAATCGTTGAGGATCCCTTCTCGTGTATTCTAATCGCCTCTAAAAGTTCCTTCTTCAGAAATGGTTTTAAAAATAACATTAGTTTGTCGAAAAATGACGGTGCGTTTAATACATGGACCTCTTTTATCTTTATAAACATTGCTTCCTGAAAGAAGTTTATAATTACAAGAGTAATGTGGTCATCTTACTAATATTATAAATACGAAAGTTTAAATGGATTGATGTTTCTTTGAAGGTATCTCCAGAAGGGCTGCATGAATCTTGCTGAAATTTGGCATAGATATATAACACAGTCTGCAACACAAAGGCTACTAATTAAGTTTATTTTAATTTCGCCCGATCGCAGTCGCAGGCGATAACTAGTTTGGAATAAAATATGTAATAATTAAATGTACCTGTAAATAATAAAGGAATTGTTGTACTACAAGAATTTCCAATTTTCCCAAATGGGCAAGTGTTGAACCTTGAAAGTTAACAATAACACTCAGTCCGGGGCAGGCACCATATTCGTACTGATAGAGGTCTAACAACATAATCGCAGTTCTGAAATAGATAGCAGGCGAATACTCACCGTTGGTTTTAAAGACCAATATCTCTGTATCAAACATATCGTCATCCCTGTCATTATCTTTGACAAAACAGAGATAACAATACGTTTTAAACGGTGATTTTGGTATCGGAAATCGTCTTAATACATAAGTTTGAATCGTCATATTCTTCTATAAATGAGCAACATTAATATTATATTTTATCTATATAAATCGTGCGAAATAGAGACGTGCTATTATTAAATATTAACCTAATATATTAACAGTGATAGGGTCCGCAGCATCGGTGCAACTACTCAAAATAAAATTGTAGAGGCCAAGTTCTAGTCCTCTTACAGTTCTCTTTTCTTACAAGAAACTTAGAAAGCTTATATGTATTATACAGAGTCAGGGAACGTATAGAAACAGTGCTATAATCTGTTTCTGTACCTCTCTCTGTCTATTAAAGGTAGGAAACGCATCTGCAGCTTATTTGCAAGTTTCAGGCATCTGACAATTCGCTATTTTAGCGAATAACTATTTATAGTTAGTAATATATATTACCTCAGTATATCGGCAAGCACAAACACTTTAGTATCGTAATCAAGTAGACAATGGTAAGTTACTGTCGAGCCGTCATGCGAACGAACTTGTAAAGGCGTTGACAACCTGAAAAATTACGTAATACAACAAGATTTGGATTTATTTACGATTTCATCTGTATATCTTAGTCTATGGTTGTCTATCTTCTCAATGATTCTCAATAATATCACACATGGACAAATATTTGTTTAAAAAACTTTTATCAAAAGTTAGGTTAGGTAAGTTCCATTCCCACCATTTTTTATAAGGAAAGGATGGGAAGTGGAAGTGGATTTGATAGAGTAGACGCTTAAGAAGAGAAAATATCCTATTTCTGTGAATTTCTTCCGTCGATTAAAGTTAAGCAATCTATATTTGTGGATGTCCATGGGCAGCGATCGGCTTGTTCGTTTGTCAACTTTTGAATTAAAAAATCTGCTCTTTGTATACTCCAATATCGGTGTTGTTACTTACGTAACATCCAAAGATTTTAATACACGAGGATCATCTACTGATCTGTTGTAGAAGAAACTACGAAACATCGTACGTAATGTGTAGTGTAAATCTACGACCTGTTTCGTTACACCATAACTTTGGTTGCAAGCATTAAATGCAAGTAGAAGATCCAAATCTGGAAAGGAGTAAATAAATTAATTTTATAAATACAAAAAAAAATACTTAGGTAAGTGATAAAAGTTTAACTTATTAGCCTTTTATATCACTTACTTAACCCTTAATTCGATGGTGTCCAGTGTGACAACTTAAAATAATCAACTGAACTAGTATAGGGGAAATTACGTAAGTATGACTTTACTAGAAAAAAACAGTTTTTTTGCTATAAAAATTTCATCAAATTAAGGGTTAACGATCTATTTGTCGAATTTGATAGTTTACCGGGCGCTTTAAAAGTCAATTTAACGTTGGTTTCTAATACCAAAATAGCTGCATAAAACATATCGTCATCCTTGTCATTGTCTTTGACAAAAGAGAGATAAAAAAATATTATTAAGAGGGGTCTGAGAAACTCAGGGTAAATCAGTTACCAAAAGTAACAAAAAAAATGTCTTTATCATATCACCAGCTTACTATACCTCCCCACTGAAGGGCTAAGAACCTTCCCCTAAGTTAGGGTGACTAGGGCATAGTCAACCACGCTGTCCCAGTGCGAGTTGTCAAATGGCAAAGTAAAAAAGTGTCTTTGGATTCCTTTACAGTGTTCAGATACTCTTCATATCTTCGTAAAGAGTTTTAAAATCTTAAATTTTCTTTTAAAATATTGACCTGTTATTAAATCACTGGGTAAATGTGGTTGTGAATTAACCCATTCTCTAAGTTTCTTGATATCCTCTTCTTTTATTCCATTCTTCTTACATTCTTCTGGAACCGATACAGTTATTATTTGAAGAGACTGCATTTTATCTAAAAAAATCATTACATCTTTTCAAACAAGAAAAATCGGTAGTAAACTTTTCCGGAACATGATATTAAAATTAGAAATAAATAAAAAAAAAACTTAAGTCCTTAATTAAAAAAAAAAAGAATAACTAAGGAGAGAGAATACAAATCAAATGACACCTCACTTATTAGCATCGGTGCAATAAACTTATAAATTTTATTCAATACAAAATTAAATTTAACGAAACAAAAAACATGACAATCATTGTTAAAACTTTACTCTGCTGTGTTCATAATAATTAAGAAGTATAGTATTATCGTCGGAAAAAATAGTATAATATGTTTATTTTAAAATCCGTATATCAAATATCATCATCAGCTCACTATACGTCCCCACCGAAGGGCTCGGAGCCTACCCTAAGTTAAGGGTGATTACGCCATAGTCAACCACGCTGGCCCAGTGCGGGTTGACTTCACATATATCTTTAAATTTCTACTTAGATATGTGCAGTTTGCATCACGATGTTTTCCTTCACCGTAAGAACGTCGGATAAATGTACGTATGTAAATCGCAAATCGAAAAACACATGCAGATTGCAAGTCAAGTGTAGCTCCTGTATTCGGTCGGTATAGAGCGTCGGTGGCTCAGGAGTCAAGCACTTGACTTGCAATCTGCAGGTCCTGGGTTCGAGTCCCGCCATGTACAATGATGATGATACAAAATATATTAAAATACGAATTAATTTTAATATTCTATAAGGTCATATTTTGTGGATAAATAATTATTTTTCAATTAATTTTAATTAAATGAAATATGACTTACTCCTTTAATTTCTTGGTATCAAACACTTTATTTTATTTGTTTTGTATGTTTGTAGCCCTCACGGCTTTGTAGTCAGTAGATAAATAAACCAAATCGTAGTTTTCGTTCCCACGTAACGGAAACATATCAAAGGTTTTTTGTCTATCCTTGAAAGTTAATTAGAATAAAACATTTTTTTTTCATGGGAAATAATCTCTATTGTTAATTACCTATTATATTTGCTATGTTTACTAATTACGCAATCATGAGGCTTGTTTAAATAATCTTAATTAAGAAAAAACAAAAATCCCCCTCTAAATCAGGCTCTAATGACATACCGCCATCTATTGTCTGCGTTTTAAAACAAAGATTTTAAAAATTGTTAATTTTTTTTAATTATATTTGTATTCTGAAAATTGCTTCGTTAAAATCAAAGGTAAAGGCAATAGTTCCATTCGTCATTATCTCACCAGCCACTTCAGATCACCAGTCGTATCTGAAATAAACACTTGATTTAAACCTTTTGATATGCGGGCCGCTATGTTATAAAACTTCCTTAGTCTTTGGGTGCCCATTTGTAAAAGGGTATTTAGTTAAAAACAGCGCCTGTTATTTTATAATAGCTAAATTTCCACATTGCTTTTACAAACTAATTTATTACACAGGCGCCATAAGTCAAGATGGACGACAAAATGTAACTTATTTGATTTACCTGCACTTTTAAGATACAAGTCTGTGATAAACGTATACGAGAAAAAAAATACCTTTTACACTGAATCCAGCAAACTCCACTGCTAATTATTAAGCGCCTGAGCAACCCCTTAAAAGTATTGTTCAGACGATCTTCTATAAATTTACGTGGTGCTTGGAAATTATAGCGTTTGCTTTGTTCTAAATCTACCAGCTGAAATTATTGTCGGCTCTATGGTTAAGTTCATCGTAAGTCAAGATTCCAACTCCGTTACAATCGGTGCCAAAACGGCTTATAATCTGTCCAGTGGAATTGAGGTCAGTGGGTTTTTGTATTATCTGTCTAACCGTGGGTTTCTAAGACTGCTTCTGTTTTGTAGATAATGACAGCGATGACGATATGTTTCCAGATATATTGGTCTCAGAAACCAACGGTAAGAAAACTAAATTTTGTTGCGTTTGCGCAAATTGAAATACGTCATAGTTACCAATCTAGTTCCGAGCTTGTGCAAGCTTCTGGAAGGTTCATTCATTCAGTCATTCCACCAGTTCACCTTCGTTCTCGGTCAGTGAGTGCCGCGCAGTCGAGCGATCGGTCGTTTCGCGGATTCGTGCTACGAATACCAAAGTGAGTGATTTTTGAAAATATTTATCTCTGTGAAATAATTTATTCAATCAAAATTAAGGTAACAAATGAATTATTTACACTAATATATAATTACCTACATATTTAGACATTTTAATTGATTAATAAAATATGTTTGTTTAGTATTTAAGTTACAAATCTAGTTTTGTTTTTGCTACGTCTACGCGTAATTAAGCAATACTGAATTTAAATAGTTAATAATTTATTTTACAATATTTTTTAATACTATTTATCGTTTTAAATTAAAAATGTTAATTGTTTCTTTCTATTTGAATAATAAAAATTAACATCATATGTCACGCGTCAAATAAATGATTCATTTTAATACTCTGTTCAAAAAAACTCGTTTTAAAAAAAGAATGCGGATCTGATAAAAAAATATTGGTCGCTTTGAAATTTTATTTAAATCAATCTAGAAGTTGTTGATATTTAACAATTAATTATCATTTTATAAAAACAAATTAAACGACAGTTGGTTGACTCAATATTATAAACTGACGGTTATTTGAAAGATATAATGAGATATAATCATTGTATCTTATATAGAAATTCAGGTACCTGTTAAATATTTTAAATTAAACGAATGTTAGAAGAATAAGAAGTTATTAACCCTTGGCTTTCACTGTAGAAGCTGTATTAATCATATCATTTCTCTTTAAACAGTAATAACAATTTATTTCAGTTATTGACGCAATGTAAATCCACTGTTTGTCATGTAACGTAATACGTTTGAAAATGTATAACAGTACTATATCTTTCAGATTCTACGACCATTTTAAACTGATATTTAGAAGCTACTAAATAAAAAAACTAAGACAGTCTTTCAATTGTTCAGTCTTTCATTTTTAGTCGACTTCATAAATAAGGAGGTTATCAATTCGTCTGTATGTTTTTTTATGTGTGTTCGGTTTCAGTATAGGTAATATCTTTAACGTAAATAGATCTAAGACATCAGGCCGACACTGACTCCGAAATAACAATTATTGTAAAGACATATTTCAAGAAGGCAGAGAAATTTCTTACCTTCGAGAGTTCATGGTACCCTGATATACATGATTTCTGGTAATTTATAATATCACGATAGAAATATGATTAAGTAGGCTTCCGAAATACGATCTTGACAAATAAATAACAGAATTTAAGCGTCAATAGCCTAATGATTAAGGGTGCGGCATCCCGATCAAGAGGTCGGCGGTTCGAATCCCGCCATTCGACTACTGTCGTAAACCATGTCCTAGCACAAGCCTAGAGCTTAGTTGGAATGGTAAAAAAAAATATTATTGAATTTACAAAAAATCTGCTAATATTTATATTAAAAAAAAAGAATACTTATACCGGAAATATTGTTGGTGATAAATAGTTAAAGGTAAAAATACTCTTGTACAACTACGTACACGTGCACAATGTCATCATCGGCGGTCAAAAGGTTAAAACACGCGTTTAAGTAAACAGTGTCTAACAATATTTATTAGAGCAATACATTTAAAGTTTAAGCTAAATTTAGAAACGCAGTATAAAGTGACATTTAAGTAATTAAAGTTGATATTGCATGTAAGTTAGGTTCTAAGTAACATAAGTAATTTACTGCATCCGTAACCTTTGGCGAACGATCTCCGTTGCCAAGGCTCTATTAAACTGAGAGGCTCTGATATATGAAGCAATAATAATTTGTAAAGGTTCTATTACAAACCTGAAAAGTTAAGTATTAATTTTCTTAATTCTTATACAATATTTACAATCGACTTTTAATATCGTTTGAATATGCTCTTGATCCAAAAGGGTAGGCAGAGATAGACTTCCTTTTAACGCCGTCCTAACACACTTTCTCCATCTACTGTTGTTTTTCTTAAGGCTCGTTTAACAATGTCCAAGTAAGTCCTGAATTAAGCCTTTTGAAAAATTGTCAAATAAAGTCGATTAAGGTTGTCTTTGGCGTTAAATCAATCTCCAAATAAGCTGTGAAATACAAACTATTTTGACAGGAAATATTATTTGTGACAGTTCATTCAATTGTTAGTTATCCATCATCAGTTCACTATACGTACCCACCGAGGGGCTCGAAGCCTACCCTAACTTAGGGGTGACTAGGCCAGACTAGTCAAACACGCTGGCCCAGTGCGTGTTGGTTGATTTCATACATGTATTTTTTTAAAATTTCTTCCCAGATATGTGCAGATTGCATCACGATGTTTTCCTTCACTGTAAGAACGTCGGATAAATGCACATATATAAATTGGAAATAGAAAAACACATTGGTACATGGCGGGATTCGAACCCAGGACCTACAGATTGTAAGTCAAATGCTTGACTCCTGAGCCAACGACGCTGTTTTTACCATGAATGTACCTTTTTTCTGACTTAAGGTACCTGACATACAGGAGTGACAATTTATTTCATATTATCACCGAACTTTCTATTTAATGAAACGTAACTAAACAAAGTATTAAAATCATTTTTATCGCAGTTACTTCGCAGTTTTGCAAATTTTCCGTCTTTTAAAAGATCATTTCAAATAATTAATCTTTGCAATTAGTTGTGTAATGTTTTTTTTGCATGTTTACTTAACTATCTAAATAATTGCAAACTTCAGTTATACTAGATTAAACAGGTTAAACTTTATGTAATATTATAACGGCACATAAACCGTCTTTCTGAAGTGAATATTCTAGTTCGTGATATAATGTCGTTTATAATGAATATTACAAAATACTTCGATCTTTTTATTAAAAACGTCGCCCGCGACGCCGTCCGCGTGAAATGAAAAAAAAAATTAGTTCCCGGCAATAATTCGATGTTTTCTCGGCGTCTTTTAACTTTAACGAACATTAAAAAAAAGAATTGGCCAAATTGGTCCAGGCGTTGTTAAGTTATGCGCTTACCAACACTTTGCGATTCATTTTTATATTATAGAATATGTACTAATTTTAAAAAAATTGTAAGAAAAATTAGAAGAACATTTCAGAGTTTTACCTATTTCATACTTTTAAAAATAAATGCAAATATAATATTATGATGCAAATAAAACGCGTCGATGTCTTTTTAATGTAAAAGAAAAACATGCGTTTTAATGCGCAGTAGCCATACATTCGTATACTAATACATAACATACTTCTGTGTACTTATGTGCAATAAATAGCTGTATTTACTAAGTAACATAACTGAGATTCTTTCGTCATTTCACCTTGATATAGTTGATTAAGATTTACAGACGTATATGACCTTGGGAGGCGGCGGAACGTGAAAATGTATAATTTTAATAGACATAGTATAAGGTCAAATTGTTACGTAAGATATATACTAATAAGCTAACTATTGCCTGTAACGTTTATTTAAAAAAAGAAAGCGAGATTGTACCTCTTGAAAGTATAAGAAGTAAAGAATCAAATGATCCC
>NW_013530970.1:858717-861235 GCF_000836235.2 Papilio xuthus | reverse complement strand
TGCCGTACGTAGTTTCGTCTAAGTTGATCTAACATGTTCGACTTTATATAATTTTTAATCGCGGCATGCATTGAATACAAGAATGCAACAGTTATGTGCAGACTTCCGGACTTCGTTTTATTAATACGGAAAGAATATACAATTGAAACTTGATTATTGTTGCATTTCTGATGTAAATTGCTAATCACCCCTACCCAAGGGTAGGCTCCGAGCTCCTCGGTGGGGACGTATAGTGAGCTGATGATGTGAAAAGATTTGATTGTTTTTTGCATTGAATAGGCTACGAAACTACTGATACGATTTGAAATATATTCAACAGTCTTCTTCGTTACAGATAGATAAAACTCAAATGTTTTCTTTTGAATTACAAATGTACTCGTGCCTTGAATGGATTTTATTATCTTGGCGGTGATTTAAAATATTCAAGAGTCGTTGTGGACGTATGCCAATTAACTTGAATGTAGACCATTATTTGGCAACATTACATGGATTCGTTATAAAAGATACCAATTACTATTTATCTACTATACTAACTATCACCCGTGACTCCGTCCGCGCGGAATTAAAACAAAATTTAGTAGCCTATGTGTTCTTCTAGACTGTCCTTCTACATCTACATATGTCAAATATCAGAGGGATCAGCCATTCTGGAGATATCTTCAAACAATATTCCTCTATCCATCCATCATCATTCATCTATGCCCTTTCACAATTATTTGGGGTCGGCCTTCCTTGCCCTAATTCTCCAGACAGCACGATTCCTGAAGTTCGTCATGGTCAATTCACACTGGTGGTTTTCCGAGATTTCGCGTTGTCGTGGACTCTTTTTTAATTTTTTGCAAATAGGTCAGAGACGAACCAAAAATAAATAAATAAAAAATTGATGGGGTGTATATATGTCTTTAAATTTCTTCATTTAAAATGACATTTTAATGCGTAAAGGTTCGTTACCCCTACCATATCTACCTGGACCAGTTTGGGAATCCCTAAGCGGTGTGATTACTATCAATTCTCGATTGTGGATTCGATTTCCATTCGAGTCTCATCAAATTAGTTACTCAAAAATATGACAAACATATCATATTTGGCGTTTAACTTGAATATAATAAATATTAAAGAATAACATAGGATTTATTGTCAAAGATTTGTCTGCAAAATATTCATTCATATAATTCGTTACTATCATCATCAGCTCACTATACGTCCCCACCGAGGGGCTTGAAGCCTACCCTAAGTGAAGGGTGATTAAGGCCATAGTCAACCACGCTGGTCAAGTGCGGGTTGACTTCACACATGTCTTTGAATTTCTTCTCAGATATGTGCAGGTTGCATCACGATGTTTTCTTTCACCGTAAGAACGTCGGATAAATGTATAATACATATGTAAATCGGAAATCGAAAAACACATTGGTACATGGCGGGATTCGAACCCAGGACCTGCAGATTGCAAGTCAAGTGCTTGACCACTGAGCCACCGACGCTCCTCTATGATATATATTCGTTACTAATTAATTAGTTATTGCAAAAACTGATTCACTATACACCTTATAAAGAATACGTGTCCTATAACATAGTATGCTTACCTTCACGTTATTTACCTTCGAAAATTCCGCATTCCTTTGTATTCTGATCGCATACATCGAGACCTTGATTGTATTTTGTATAAAATAAGACCTTACATCTATTAAATGCAACCGAAATAGACAAATACGCACTTATTAGTAGCACGCAGAAGGTTTACCTATCCCCCTCCCACTGACACCGCGCTCGTCTGCTTAGCACTGACATTTAACGGGTGACGTCATGAAATCATAGACGCACCAGTAATACGTATGTGAGACAAAAGTTCTATACTATACTAAATATATTACTAACACACAGATTCATTTAATGGGAACTAAGCGAGTCCTGTAGATTTTATTGTGAAAAAGCTCTACTAAGGGATTGTTAAAAGAACTATAAAACCTAGAGGTGAAAATAATAATGTCCAAATTTCATAAAATATAGTTGAAAACAAAGCGTCAGTGGCTCAGGGGCAGTTGACTTGTAATCTGCAGTACCTGGGTTCCATCCCGACATTTATAAATGTGTTTTAGATTTACATATGTATATTTAACCGACGTTCTTATTACGGTTGAGGAAAACATCGTGATGCAACCTGCATATATCTGCAAAGTTCAAAGATATGTGTGAAGTCAACACGCACTGGGACAGCATGGTTGACCTTGGTCTAATCACCCCAAACCTTGAGTAACCTCCGAACCCTCAATAGGGATACGTATAATATAATGAGCTGATGATGAAACAGACCCTCAGTAGGGATACGTATAGTGGGCTGATGTTGAGACAGATTCTTTATAACAAACCGAACATCCTAGTTGCCCCCACTATATGACATAACAAAATTCCAAAGTAATAACACACTTGTAATCAATAAACGACACATCATTTCAATTCAATTAGGTGTCTAAATCATACACAATACATGACGCAACAGGCGGTAGTCACAAAACAATTA
>NW_013530970.1:852138-856979 GCF_000836235.2 Papilio xuthus | reverse complement strand
TTCTGATGGCTGCTTGCTGGCTTGCCATTATGTTTTGGAAAATATATTACTAACTCTATTTGATGTTAATGTGTTATTGTAGATGTGTTTTGGCAATAGAAACCCACGGTTATAAACAGCAGGTAATCTTCCAATTATCCAGAAATTAAACATTCGTATACCACTTCTTATTAAAACAATTGTATCGTTAAGGCCCTGTCAGACGCAAAATGCGCTTACTAAAAACGTAGAACAAGACATCTAAAAAGACTTGGTTATTCATATTTTAGTATGTGTAACTTCAGTACTTTAACTAGATTCTGGTCGAACAGAATTTGGATTGGATGCAATTCGTATTAATTTTTAAATACAGTATGAAACAAAATCTGTACCTTATCTTAAAATAATTAAAAAGGTTACAAACTTTTTGTACGTAATAAATAATATTATACAAATACAAAAGTCAATTTGCAGTAAATAAATACATTTTGTTAATCATAAATAAAATACAAGTTATGTTAATGTAAAATCGTGTTCTGAAAGAAACAAAACAAATAATTTAATTTACGATGAAGTGATGATCTCAACAGTAATTCCCTCGATCAAATGTCGTTTCAAACGATTCTTAAATTATAATTTTAATAATATTGCCATACGAGGAAAACAAACAGGACATGATTACATAGACGAGTTAAATCGTGACTGAAAATAACAGATGCGCAATAAGTATACTGCGTATTGAAACTACTCTGTCATAAAACGTATCAATATAACCATCCCTGTCATTCCCTTTGATCAAACAGAGATAGCAATAGTGTTCGTGTACAAGTGTCTTATCAAATTTACTGAAAGCCTTAATAATATTGAAAACTACGTACAATTATATTCAATTCTTAAAAATTAGATAGAGGTTTGATTTAATAAGAAAAATAAGCCTACGTAATAGTTGCTAGATATTACCTGCGACTCCGTCTGCGTAAAATCGAAAGTTCTATCTACTTACAGTACAGTAGTGATAATTTCACTTGGCACGTGAATAACTAGCAAACTCTTCTGCCGGATGTGCCAACTCAAGATACCTGGTACTCTTTTGTGTTGTTTATTTAGCGATCCGACATTGTATAGGAGTACGTTCAATGACGCAATTGGTGAAAAGGTCAAATTAACGAGTTCTACGATTCATCTCTGACATTCCTATTACTTGCAAAACGTGCCAACTAACGCATCTTTGTTCATTCGTATCCAAATCAAGATAAAGCATTTTTAACATTACTTAAAGGACTTACCGTGGATTTCTGTTACCTATATGTTCCAGACTTTGTTCTACATGTGTGCCAAATTTCATCAAAATCGGTGGAAATTTCATCAAAACCTCTAAACAAATCTATCTAAACTTTCACATTTTTACTATTCGTAAAACTTAGTAGGATATATGTTTTGTTATAGATGAAAGAAAGACGGGGATGACGATATATTTTATAAAGATTTTAGTCTCAGAAACCAACAGTTAGTGCTGTAAAATTTGTTAATAATCAATCGTGGCTTCCATTAGCTTGCCAGTGAACGTACAAACTCTGAACTACTGATTTGGTTTTATAATTTTTTTAAAGTATTATTAGGAAGAAAATCCGAAAATGTGGCAGTGTATTGACCCAACACTAGCCTTACTAAAATGTCGACGTTTGTGTACTCACTATTCATTCTGACACTTGACTTTGTAATGTAAGCACGTCATTCAAGTAAGTCTAAAAGTATTTATAGTAAATTTCTTTATCAAAACAACATTTTTGACTAACATCTTATATCTTTAAAACGATATTTTTAATTCATTTAAAAATAAATTTATATAAAAATAAACTGCAAAAAGTATGTATGATATATAAAACCAGACTGGCCGATATATCCGGCAACGGTCATATACACTAGAAAAAAAAACGCTCGAAAGGTTAAATATCATATTACTGCGCGCATAAAATTACTTGATGCCTTTCTGTAATATATAAAAAAAATATAATTCTTCATTTTGATTGTATTTAATTAATTATATTGAAATTAATATTTTAATTTTTTCTGTCGTATTAAAAATTAAAAGAAAAAAAATGTTGACGAAGTCGACCTACGATTTCGTTACAATTGATCATGTTATATAGACTAACTAACCATCTAAAAAAATAGATTAATGGAGACGCTGTCTTATGAAAACACTAGCGGTCGCCCGCAACTCCGTCCGCGCGGAATAAAAAAAACATAATTAGTAATCTATGTGTTCTTCTAGTCTATATTTTATTTGTATGGCAAATTCCATCAAGATGCGTTCAGCTTTTTTGGAGATACCTTCAAATAAACATCCATCCGTCCATTCGTCTATCCAATAATCCATCCATTTGCATTTATTTGTATTCGTAAGATTTTATAATTGGAGTAGGCAGAGATATTTTGACTTTCATAAAGCACGGTCCAACATCCCTCAGGTTCTTCCACATTCATATATCTACGCATACATCACGTTCGGGTGCTCTTAATCTAGTAATTATTTTATAAAATAATCAAAAACATCTTTTCTTATTGTAGATGGCGTGCGACAAACTCTTGTTACTTGTAGCAGCGATAGCGCTGGTGAGTGCTGACGTATCCCATATTCTGGAAGATCCGAGCACGGAGCCTCCCCCACCTCTGCCCTACTCATTCTCGTATACGGCGGGCAGGTATCCTGGACATGCTGACAGACAACACTCCGAAGTCAGTGACGGCAGTGGAGTGGTTAAAGGTACGTTATAAAACTGAGCTGACTGTGGACCTAATTAAAGGGAACGTATTCGGTGTCATTACAAAACAATGATCAGTCTTAGTACGATCGTCAATTATTTCAAAACTAATGTGATGTTTTTAATGTACTTCATGTCCGATAGGGGCGCTGAACAAAATACAAATTTTGTCTATGACGATATAATTGCGAATGTCGTATTATAACAAACCACTAAAACATTCCAGGTTCCTTCTCCTACGTGGACCCTAGACAGAAGATCCGTACAGTGGACTACGTGGCGGATAGGGAAGGCTTCCACCCCGTGCTAAGCGACGTGCCTCCCGAACATCCCACCGACTCCGAGTCCGTGGCCCTAGCTAAGGACAGACACTTCCAACTATATGCTAGGATAGCTGAGGAACACGCACATCCTGAAAGTAAGTTAACTTAATCAAAGAACAATAAGTAAATCTACAAACATTTAGAAACTTCTAGACACTTTATTGGGACGTCAGACACTTTGGCGTCCCCATAAATTCCGTGCCTGGAACGTCAGGAACTTTTAAAAGTAAAGTAAGGACTAAAAATTCCAAAAAATAGTTTAATTTGGAAATGGGTTTCATAATAACTACTACGTTAAGTTTGTTTTACGAAATTACTCGTTTAATTCTTCAATACAATAACCAAGTAACAAAGTCTTATCAACATTTATCTTTCAAACAATAATGTAAACATAAAATAACCAAATGAACATCTTCTTACAGACATCGTACCCTCAGTCCCACGTCAAACGGAAGCAGTAGCAGCAGCAGCAGCAAAACACGCGCAGCTGTTCAGAGTGATAGCAGAACAACACGCACGCATCGCAGCAGAAAGAGAAGCTTTACAGAGGGAGGAAGAAGAAAGGCAGCACTTGCAGGAGTTGCAGGAAATCGGACACTAAAAGAAGGAACTCCAAAGAACGAACAGGCACTTAGACACACGATTACTGCTGATATAAAGATGTTTACCTTCTTAAAAACTGCTAAGAAGCCACCCAGAATATTAAGGGGTCAAGTAATAAATAGTTAAAGTTTTTGATTTATTCCCAGAATGAAAAAGTATGAAATTAATATATCATTTTCATTGTATTTCTAACAGAATTTACTTTTGTTGCTTAAAAAATATTTGAGACTTAAAATTGTTTTAAAAGCAAATGCAGAAACAATTTTAGATCAAAAAGTTTTTGTCAGCAAACACTGGAGAAACTTATTCTAAAAATATTGATTTTACAAAATCTTTTAGGCATTTACTTTATAATACCGAAGTAATAACACGCAGAGTTTATTAGTAGTCACATAAGCTACACTAAGGTTATATTTTAGTAAACGTAAAACAGATCTCGACTCTGCTGTGAAGGAGTTAAGTATGAAAATGATTTGACAATATGTCGGCAGTGATCGGAGTGTAATCATGACATTTAATTATTAAGCTGTGATCACAGAACATGGATATTGCCAAAAGTTATTTTACTGCATACAATCTCATATTAATTTAGTGTTTATATTGCATGTTCCCATTGTTTTTCCAATGCCATAATCATCATCACTAAACGTCCCCACTGAGGGGCTCGGAGCCTGCCTTAAATTAGAGGTGACGGCCATAGTCAACGTTGACCAAGTGCGAGTTGACTTCACACATATCTTTGAATTTCTTCTCATGTCAAAATACTCGTATAAAATATATTGCTATCCCTCTCATTTGCATTGAAAAAAGTGAGATGGCAATATATTTTTGTAAGTGACAGTGGAACCGAGCAAATGAGATGTCAATATAACATTTGATTTTGGTACAATTGCAATGATTTATAGTCTAAGAGCCAGTGGGAGATCAACCTTATTAAATATTATTAATAAATGTAGGAATGACAACTTGCTTATGGAAAAGTGTTGCTATTTTCGATTGAATTAATTGGAATATTTGAGCTTAATCTAAAATTGTTTTTAACGTAAAAAATGTACTTCAAAAAACATGTCTCATATCAAATAGGTGGAGGTCGACCTCCCACTGTCTCCTCTACTATTAGCAGTCAACATTTTCTTTTAAATTTTTATTATACTATAGAATTCGAGTTTTT
>NW_013530970.1:823782-851746 GCF_000836235.2 Papilio xuthus | reverse complement strand
AATATAATTTTGAAATGTAATATTTTATTTTGTACTCGGAGTCCGTTTGGGAAGTTGATGCTGGTATCAAGTTGTGACGTCATCTAACCAGTACTATCTGAAAATATTAATTTAGTACGAATTACGAAATGATGCACCTCTATTTTCTACACCAAAAAACCTGTTCAATGGCATACTGTTATAACTTTTTTACAGAGAATGACAAGGACTACAATTTCACTAGGAGAAAATTAAAGTTTGCAATTCTCTTATATTATATAATAGATATTGGGTGTCGAGTTGCTTTGCTCTCGTGACACCATCTGGCAACGCCACACCTGGGTTAGGAGTTGACGAGTTAGGGTTAACCCTAAATTATAGGTGCCAATAGGTTTAGTAGTTAGACTACATTTACTAAAGATAGTGGTATTCACTTACTAGTAGGCGGGGGTGGAGGAGGTCCGCCACCGGCGCCGCCGGGTCCGCCATGACAGCCGGCGGCCTGCTGGCCCTGCTGCAGGCCTGCACCCCTCGGCATCGTTGTCATGCCACACTGAAAACACAACCACAATTATAGAACTAACGGCTGTAACCGTTAGGTGTAGGCGGAGATCATGGAATTCATACATCTACGCATGCATGTCGATTTCAGGTGTTCTTAATAAAGCTTTCTTTAAATAGTTTTTATCGGAGCGCTATAAGTCATCCCCGAGTTGCATAATCTCCTTTAATTCATTCATCAATCATACCTTTTTCAACTCTTCTCGCAACATTTCTTTTAAACTACATTTTGGAACACAATTTCTTATCCTATAATACACATCACTCCTATATAATCAAAAATATTACGTTTGTTTTTTGTTTTAATATTGAAAGTAGCGCTAGTGATTGAGAAATTGAGGAGCAAAAGGTTAGCGTGGTTTGAACATGTTATGCGAAGGGATGATCATATAAAAAAAAAAAGATTGAATGTGGATGGCTACAAAGGTAGAGAAAGACCAACGAAATGGATGGATTGTGTTAAAGAGAATATGCCTAAAACGGGTGTGTTCAGATACGACGGCTGATAGAGATGTATGGATACATACTGTGGCGAGCTTCCGTAGGGATAAGAATAGGTTGATGATAATGATGTTAACAAAAATGACTTACCACAATTGTGAGCACAACCATCAGAAAGTTTAAAATCAAAGTTAACAGTTTCATCTTGCAACCTCTCCTGCTATAACTGAACTGAATATTATAAACCAGTTTATATATGATCCTATAACAAAGCGAATAAGTACGTTTTTCAACAAATATTTGTTGAATGAGTGATTATTATATTTTTTTTTATAATTTCGATAATCTGTGGTGCAATTTGACGAAGCGTTAGCGCGGTAAATGATCGTATCACAATAGGTACCAAGGACTCTACACTAGTTATTTCCTATGAATTCGATTCTAAATAATAATTTCAGCATAAAATTTGACAAGTTATTTTGTATTTATTTGAGTAGAAACAATGATAATCGCTTACAAAAATATACTGGAATAGGTTGGTTCTCCCGGTACCAACAACTACACGGAAGACAGGCGTGAAGTGGATGCAATTCTTTTGCAAGCGTTTCGTCTGATGAGTATATTTGCCACAGGCTTAATTATAGTACACGTTCCCTTACTACTTCTTTCTGATAAGGAATTGTAAAGGGAAGTGGATTTGGCAGAAAAGGGGGTGTATAGGAAGGTAAATATCGACTCTCTGAGTGTCCTAGGTCGATTAAAAATAGACATCTGTAATTGCAGATGTCTGTGTAGCGGTCGTTTCGCTATTTTGGTGAATTCCTGTTGCCGCTTGCGCGTTTGCCACCTTACAAAAAGAGTAAAAGTACAAAGATTAAGCATGTTAAATTAACGTCCGTGATTTAGAGACGTAGGACTATTTATAATGATTTTTTTACACTCGTGTAGACACGAGACATAAAACTTTAGGCATTTAATAAAAAAATATTTAAGAATTACACCATTATAATATATACAGTTACAATACCCTTTACAAACAAAATCTTTTTGTTTTTATAACGAATTAATTTATATGATTATTAATCGATGTCTAATTTCTTGAAGCTGCCCTGTATTCCGAACAGATCTTCAACAGTCTTCTTCCCTCCAGGTCGAACAGCTTCGTTCACACGACGCAGACTCTCCTCTTTGAAGAACTGTGTATTTGTTTTTAATAGTTCAATTGTTTCATCTGAAAAAAATTTGATAGTCTCTTTATAATATTGCTAAGTGGATTGCAATTTTGTAGACGGTAATTGGTGTCAAAAATACAACCTATCTTTTGTTTTATATATTATTGGCCGATTTACATTATTCCAGTACAGTAGGACGGTGGCACTCAATATCAGCGCTTTCACAATGCAACCTCTAACTGAGGCCAGTGATTCAAAACAGTCCATGCCAGCGCGACTGTTTATTTATAAAAACATAATTATTACCTCTAATTGTCACATGATCTTTATGTTGACCACCTTCTTCTTTGGGGAAGGCTTTCTTTGGCACGTATTGGTAGAGTTCTTCAGAATTCGGTTGGTGTATATGTATAATGTCCATCAAAGCCTTCTTTATGAAAGGCTTTATTAACATCATCACTTTGTCCATGAAGTAAGGTGCGTTTAAGAAATGCAAACCTTTTAGTCTGATCAGCATTGCCTCCTGGCGAATTAAGGGTATATAAGAAAAATATTAATTTACATAATATGACGAAAATTCATTTTGGCTTTTGGTTTAATTCGACTTTATCTTCTTTGTCATTAAAAAAAACTTTAAAACTTGCAATACTTAAGTAACAGTAAAATCTGTTTATTATCAACCTGCCCTCCATACATCTCCATCAGCCGTCATATCTGACCACACTCTTCTTACGCATATCGTCTTTCACACAGTCCATCCATACTTTCATTGGTTCCATACCTTTGTAGCCATCCACAATGTCTTTTAACTGTTATTAATCAAAGGTTTTTCTAAAGCTATCTGATAGATAAATTGGATAGTAAATATAATTCCAAAATATTATCTTATAGTACATTTCAAAGAAGGAACTCTAAAATAATAATACAATTATATTACTAGGAAATAAAAACTTACTTGTAGAAAATATAAAACCTGCTTGATACTCATGAGATCTAACTTTGCGACGTGACCCAGCGTTGTCTGGTCCATGTCTATCATCAGAACAAATCTGGTAAACAATTAAACAATTATTAAGGAAAAATCAGTAGAGTTAGGCCCTTTGTACACAAAGCAATATCTTTGACTATACAATGTCATAGAACTCGGTGCACATCACATGTCACACGTTCTATCTGATATCGCCAAAACCTCCAAACTGTATGTCAAAAGTCGAAAGAGAAAAGTCGCTGCGATTTCCAAGATGGTAGAGAAAATCTTAACCTGTACTGACAGAATAGACGACTCGCATCGACGATTCAATGTTGTGTGTACAGCGCACGTAACACGATAATCTCTACGCAAGCATACTTATTAGTTTCGAAGATTTACGTTGTCTTGTGTACGAAGGGGCTTTGATATTGTGTGGGCCTAAAAAATTACTCCTTTTGTATTGTATTTCAAATAAAACATACCCAGGCCAAGTGCCTTCCTGATACTGCCAAAGATCAAATACCATCATCATAGCTTTAACGGTAACTGGGAAGTTGAAGTTACGTGAATCAGGGTCTAAAAGCCTGAGATACATCGCGCGATAGCCTTGCACTGTCGGGGTCGGCAGAGGAGCTATCAACCTGCAAACAATAATAAAGGAAAATTATCTTTATGTCCTGTTTACATAGTTCCAGTCCAGTACAACTGGAATAGTATAAACAGGGCATTTCAAAACAGCATTTTTAGGCTTAAATTTGCAAACATAAATCGGAAATTCTCACCGAATTATTAAACACTAGTTGCTCGCAACTTCGTCTGAGCGGAAACAAAAAATGTAGCCTACGTAAGCCGAGGATAGTGTACCTTCCCAAAATTGAAAGAATTTTGTATCGAACCGGTTCAGTGGTTTGCTGCTTTCTATGCAAACAAACACCAAATCTTTTCGTCTTATTCTAGGCACAACAAAATCTTAAATAACTGACGTTTGCTTACAAAATTTAAGCCTGCAATTAGAACTAGTATACCTTAACAAAATCAGTTGGTTTACACTGTTTAATTTGTATAAAAACATATCATCCCTTTCATTATATATGAAGAAGACAGAGATAAATACATTTCTTGTATTAATTATAATTCATTTATACTTACACATTATAAAGTGCGTTCTCCAACTTGAGATCGACAATGCGATCTTTAAAGAAAGTTGTGAAGAGAGTCCTTAAAGTGTAATGAAGGTCCAACACTTGCTTTGAGACCTCAGAACTATTATCACAGCAATGGAACACAATCGCCAGGTCCAAATCTGAAAGTTATTGAACGTTGAGTTAATTGGTTGCGAAAACCGGTAAGTTTTCACTGTCGACACAACTTTACAAAGAGTGGAAACTCACTCGCACTTCAATTTTATGATTAATACTAACTGTCGCCTGCGACTTCGTATGCACGAAATTAAAAAACAAACTTAATAAGTCGCTAGTAGTCTTTCATACTATGTTCTACATCTATGCCAAATTTTATCAAGATCAGCCGTTCTGAAAATATCTTCTAACAAACATCAATACATACAAACATTCGCATTTATAATATTAATAAATTTTTTTTTATAAAAGAAGGGGGCAAACGAGCGTCGGGAACACGGAGGTGATCAACGACCATGGACATCTGGAACAACAGAGGAACTGCAGATGCGTTACCGGCCTTTAAGGAAATGGTATGCTCGCTTCTTGAAGGTCCCTAAGTCGTATTGGTCTGGAAATACCGCCGAGGACAGCGCGTTCCACAACGCGGCTGTGTGAGGCAAGAAATTGCGCGAGAATCGCGCCGTTGTGGATGGGATGGAACAAAATTACGTTATTCTTAGTTCCTAGTTGCAAAGTTTCATTATTCATAGTTCCTAGTCATTTGTGCCATTGGGTAAATGACATTGTAACACGATGATTTTCTGTAACAGGCTCTCATCAATATAATTGTTTCCTCTATAATACGTTAAATTAAGATAATTTGTTGACGATCTTCACTTAGACTAGTCAAGTATTAATTCTACACTTAAAGTAGTAATAAACGTAGTTAAGGTACGTGTCTATTGGCCATTTGTTTTAAGTAGCCACTTTGAGGGAGCATCTTCACCGGGTTTGAGAAGGTCGAGCGCAGATGGCAATTAGCCTAAACCTCATTAACTAAGCTCGAGGGCTACCTCAGGAACTTCGGCTCGGGCTGTTACTTTGTTATTAACGGATTGCTTGTCCATTGGTCAGTACCGGGCGCACCGCACGCGATTTGCTTTGCCTTTCGATGCAGGCAGCGCGAATAACGGACATATCGTCATCCGCGCCGCCCGCAGCGTAAATAAAATCATACAAAGCAAATTAAAATCCGTTGCGTACTCTGCGTGCCCAGGAAAATAACTTACCACTTAAATGTTCACCAGGTAGATGTGGCTGAGTATTCAACCATTCTCGTAACTTCTTTATATCTTCTGCTTTGATATCCTTATTCTTCTCGTACTCCTTTTCAACGGGAAACTGCTTCAGAATGTCTGGCATTATGATATCTGAAAAACATTTAAATTGATAATTAGAGCTAGCTAGAATTAATTAGCATGTTTTAGGACTCAGTGACAATAACCGCAGGGTAGGTTTTAACATTACAGGCGCCCTGGTTTTTCCTCCGCCTCTATTTTTAGGGGGCACCACAAGCTCCTCTTTATATCCGACTCTGGCGCCTGCCGTGCTATGGGCAACGGTCACTTCGCTATATCAGTGATTTCAGGTGGCCGCTCGCTCGTTTGCCACTTTATGATATAAAAAAATCACTCTAAAACGGCTCAACGGATCTGGATGGAATTTCGCTTAGATATTAACATTTGGAATAGCGTATAAGTTACTTTTAATGTGACATGTAATAAACACACGACACGTGGTACAAGCCATTAGCAAAGATATTAATCATTTATTAATTTCTATAACTATTAGCCAATAAAATGAAACAAGGTTAATCGGTTAATTATGTAACAAATCGAAAAACGAGCCCTAGAAGTTTAGAACGTAGAAAAAAGCCGAAGTCGCAGGCAAAAGCTAGTTTTTTATATTTATTTATATCTACATAAATAAGCACAATAAAAATGTCTATCCATTTCGGGTTTGTCCATACACTTTGGTACTAATTAATTATGTTAATAATATTAAAAAATGTGAATGTTTTGATGCTTGTTTGAAGGTAACTTCATAACGACTCAACGGATCTTTATAAAATTTGGCATAGATGTAGAGCATAGAAGAACACATAGGATACAAATTCAGTTTTTTTTTTAAAGACTGGCGACAGCTAGTTGAAAATAAAATTCAATTAATTCAAAACATTGTATTGAACAACAAAATTATTTCCTTATTTGCTGTACGTTTTATTTTATTACTCTTTATTTTACGATTCATAAAAGTCGTCGTGTTAGTCTTATACTGTTTTAATTTTTAACGATTTCGTGAAGTAATTTGTTACATTAACCTCGTTTTATTTGTAATGAGAACAATTGTCTAAAAAAAAATAACTGCAATTAATTTGTTAATAAAAAATAAAAGGTCCTAATCGTGGTAATAAAATCTTTGTTGAGCAAAATTTATTTCAATAACCTTAAGGTTTCACTGCCCGAAAAGTTACAAAAGATTATGGTTATATTGTTGAAAAGATGGGAAAATCTTATAACCACACGTCTAATTTGATATTGCAATTGGAATCTTACTAATATTAATGCGAATGTTTAGATAGAATGAAAAACATAGTCTAAAAGAACACATAAACTACTAATTATGTTTTTTTTTATTTCCGCGGGAACGGAGTCGCTGGCCACTTCCAGTGATTAAATATTTTTGTATAATTAATATGTGAATTACAATCTCACTATTACGTAAACAAATTTTGTCGTGTCGACATCAGAAATGGTTCACTTTTAATTACTATAAAACAATGCTTAAGAATAATAAAAACTATTTTTCCTTTATCTGCGTAGCCTTTGGATTTCATTGTTGATTTTTTTATTGCATTCATTTTAAATCCAATCTTGATAATGTGATAGCTATTATCTAATTAAATGCCATGCGAGGTGTTTTAGAATGATTTTTTTTATATCATAAGGTGGCAAACGAGCGTGCGGCCACATGAAATCGCTGATATAACGAAGTGATCGTTGCCCATAGACATACGGAATTGCATATGTGTTGCCTAACTTTAGTCGACGGAGGAGAGGATGCACAGAAAGAAAATATTTTCCCTTTTCATGCATCCTCTCATCCGGAAAGTCCACTTCGACTCCCCATCCTTTTCTTATAAGAAAAAAGGAGGAAAGGGAAAGAGGACTAAATTAGGCCTCCGGGACGCACACTCATCAGACGAAACGCGGAATTGCTTCCACTTCACGCCTGTCTTCTGTGTGGTCGTGGTATTGTAGACATCAGGGTGAATAATCTAGACATCAGTTTCCTGGCTTCTGTGAATTATCTTTAACATCGTAGTAACAATTTCGAGTTGGAAACTTGTATAATTATCGAGTTTCCCTTTTATATAATAAAATAACGGAAATCAAATAGTTTCCTTAGTTATCATGTGCGCGAAAGATTTTTTGTTCTGCTACTTGATTGTTTTGTATGAAGGTGTGGAGTTTGTTTCAAGAACAAGGCAATTTTTCTGTAAATGGAACACCGCGAAGGGCTCTGACTGTACTTTTAAGGACACAACTGATATAAATTTTTTATGAACATAACAGATTTTTAAACAAGTTTGTTAAGCAATGTTTCTATATATTACAATGTTTATATTATATCTTAACGTATAATTATATGTAAAAATATTATTCAACATTTTTCTTGACAAGGAAAAACATATTTAAAACAACTTAATTTCCTTCTCTATCAAAATCACTCTATGATGTCACTCATGTAAGATGGATGGATGTTTGAAGGTATCTCCAGAACAGCTTAACGGATCTCTATAATATTTGGTATATATCTAGAACATAGTCTGGAAGAACACATAGGCTAGTTTTTTTTTTGTTTTCGCGCGGACGGAATCACGGGCGACAGCTAGTGAGCGAATAAATGATAAAACAGACATACAAATAACAAGACATTGTTAGTTAAGAAACCAAAACATCCTACTGGTTAAATGTACCCTATGTCATAAGGGATAGTGTAGCTACCCTACAGTAAATTTTTTTCAAATTAATTAAGCAGTTTCGGAGTCCATTCAATGCAAACAAACAATGAGATCTTTCCTATTTATAAAATTATTATACAACATTAAATGTCGTTTTAATTATAATACTATTATGGGATCAGGTTTTTTGCACAACTGATATCATTTAGTCGTTTTTATTTATAATAAAAACGACTAAATGATATCAAGGTCGTTCGGTAAGGCCGTTATATATTCTATATTATAAAACTTACCTTTTTAAATGAACGATGACGAGGCTATCTTGTGCGATAACGTGCGATAATTTAAGCGTTAATAAAAAACGCGAGTGTTTCTCACGAAGTTCTCGTGTAAACTAACAGCTCCTTAGCGTCTTTTCTGCTATTCAGGTGCACGAAATTTCCTTTGTTTATAAGGAAGTCGCAAATTAAAATGACAATCATTGTAAAAACAATTTGTAATCACGATTTCATATAATTAAGATAATTTTCAAAGCTTTGTTTCTACCTAGCTTTGCTTGAGAACATTGGATCTCCAGGCTTAGTGTCGTACCAATAGCTCTATGGTTAATGCCACGGATGTTCGGTCACTCGATGGTAGGTTTAAGTCCCGCCATTAGACTATTATAGTGAACCATATCCTAGAGCTTTGTTACTTTGGCTGTTACAAATAATAGTAAAATAAAAATCAAGTAATATTTCATAAAAAAAATGTTTTTCGATCTGTTTTTAATTTATTTTTGATTATTAATGTGTGTTTGACTCTCCTTTTGATTAATAAATACAGTGATTTTTATATAGACTTAATAGGAAAAAGAGTCTACTGGCTCGTAATTACGAATTATTTAAATGTCTTAAATTAAGCCCAAAATATGTAAATTATGGATTAAAGAATGGAATAAATATATAAATTTGACCTGATTTTCAAATAACCTTTACTTCAATGAACTCAAAAACTTATCGACGAATTCTTTTAAATAAAAAAAGCAAAACATAAAAATGTTTCCCGGAAATTATTTTTTAAAAGTCCTTTTAACGCCATCTATGAAACGTTTTGTACACTATTACAATTTTATCTTTGTTGCAACGCAAAAATAGCTATATACAGCTGAAGAATTCTTTAAGAGAAAATAAAAAAAAAATGTTTACGATTATTGACATTTCTAGAAAAGACTATTTCATTAACAAAAAGAGGCCTTTTAAAGTAATTTTTAAAAACCTTTCAATGTGTTACTTAAAAATGGAACAAAAACACTGTTTCCGCCCGGGATCGAACCGGGGACCTTGTGCGTGTGAAGCACACGTGATAACCGCTACACTACGGAAACTTAACAGTCACGGCTAAAATATCAGTATTTAAACATTTGTTAAATAAAAATTAAATTATTCATTATTTTAGTCTAAAAATGTTAAGTTGATGCCTCACCGTTGGTTTCTGAGACCAAAATCATTATAAAAATTATATCGTCATCTCTATCATTATCTTTAACAAAAACGAGATAATAAAATGTTTTAAACGGAGATTTTGGTATCAGAAACTATGCATTACCAAAATATCCATGCATTTTATTATATATTAATGACGTTATCGTTAAAATCTCGTTAAAATTTCGTACTAAGATAATCATTAAACACGATAATTTCTTACATTGCCTAACAGATAATAACAGTTAGCCGTGGGTACATCTCCGCACTCGAGCGACTTTTGTACAATCAATAGAGATGTAACTTAAAACTAATAGTAATATATCGATATTTTTGAAACAATATTTTTAATGAATGCGCATTGTAGTGTTGTTTGTCTCGAGTTCACGTCATAAGTAAATGCCGGAGAGATGGGGCGTCAGTCGATGTCAGACCTTTGGACCGGTAGCACGTGTCGGTACGTGAACAATCCAAATATAACGCAACGAATGCTACACGCATACTGATTGTTCTTTAGTTAAAAGCTGACCAAAATAATTACATCCTTAGGTTACAAATTGTAATTTACAAAGATTTTGAAAAATTACCCCTTACCCCGATGCCGTTTCTAAAGTTTCGGACATTGTTCTGAAAATTATTTTCACACGACTATAACAAGTAAATATAATAAGTAAGTAAATATTCGTTACTAAGTTTAAAAGTGTGTCGCGGAGCACAAAAATCAACTTGCAATTTGTCAATTTTGTCAGTTTTTTGTCTAAATTCAAATGGAATAGATTAACAAGAGATATAGAAAAAGTGTTCAAGAAAAATTGCTAGTTCAATCGAAGTGAAAATAGATTATTAAATTTATTTATCGATAAAGATTATCGATAACAGTAAATCACTAGCAAATCGTGAGTTGAACGGTCTGGCCGAAACGGAAAGTGATTCAGCGTGGGAAACGGGGCGGGCTAGTCCGCGACCGATCAGTACGGGCCTGAATTATGTCACATCTAAGTTAAACTTAAGTAACAGACTGTCTCTTTGTACTATGGAGTATTCGACTAATTGTAATTGTATGATATCATATTAAGTCCTTACATTTAAAATTTGCGTTTTGTATGGGAGTAATAAAAAGCCGTTTTTCTTACATACTTGTGTCATATAAGTAGGTCATTGAACCTATACAAAAAAATGGGCTCGAGAATCAACAAGCTATATAAAGACTGTTTGTTTTTTTTTATATATATATCATAAGGTGGCAAACGAGCGAGCGGCTACCTGAGAGCCGATATAAGAAACAGGGTGGGAGAGAAAGTGGACTAAATTAGGCCTCTGGGACGCACACTCATCAGACGAAACGCGGAAAAGCTTCCACTTCACGCATGTGTTCTGTGTGGTCGTGGTATTTCACTGGGCGAACCGGCCCAAATCGTACGAAGATGTTTAAGCGGACTCTACCACTGTTAAAACTTGGTCTGCCACACCAGAGATGTTGGATGAAGTCCCGAGAGTAATTTTATTGATAGTCATATGAAAGGACCTAATGTAATTACTAATTACTTGAGCTATGTCATCTCTACTTTATCTTCTGACACTCGTTTTTACCTATTGCCATCCCTTTCATTCTCTTTGAAAAAACTGAGACAGCTAAACGTGTAAATACTAGTCGAGTTCACAGTAATATATCATGTGTTCATAGATTATACAGCGAAGAAAGTAACAAAGCTAAAACCGTAGTCTGCCTGCGGGTTACGAACGTTGTTCATGATTTACTTTATAATTTGATCCTATAACTAGTACGATTTCACATTTGTGTCTAGATATTAAAATGTCAGGGAGATCTTATAACATTTCTCCTAAGCGTCTTGTGGTGATATTGCGACAGCTAACTGCCCGGGGTAGATATAACTGACATTTAGTTTGACAGCTATTAAACACGTTATTATTGCTTTTATAATAGAAATTAGCTGTCGCCCTCGACACCGTCCGCGGGAATTATAAAACTTAATAAGTAGCCTATGTGCTCTTCCAAGCTATGTTCTACATCTGTGCCAAATTTAACCAAGATCTGTTATGCGGTTCTGAAGACATTTTTAAACAAACATCCAAACATTCGCATTTATAATATTAGTAAGATTTTGCTGTTTGAATTAAACATGATATAGTTCTGAATTTAGGCTGGTATACACATTTTTTCTTCTTTTTATTTCTCTATCAATTTACTTTTAATTTCCCAGATGCCGTGAAAGAGGTTTTATATTGAACAAATGAACATCTGGCTTCTTTGCCTTGTAAATAGTTAAAAAAACAATAAGATGTGAGATTGTAAGGTCAATCTAACGCCTTGTGGAAAACAATAGAACACCATAAAATGCTGTCTCGCTCAAGTAAACTCACCATGATTTTTGTTAGTAAACTTAACCTTAAAACGGCCGCTAATTGTTTTGGCTAGAAAAGAAAATTTGCCTCCAACGAAAATAATATCAAAAAAAATAGTGCTGTTTTCTTATTCGTATTTACTCATGGTATCGTACTCATTTTGTCCAATTTGTTTGGCTTTTTTTTATATCATAAAATGGCAAACGAGCGAGCGGCCACCTGAAATCGCTGAAATAGCGGAGTATCCGTTGAGCATAGACATACGCAATTGCATATGCGTTGCCTACCTTTAATCGACGGAGAAGAGGATGCACAGAGAGAAAATATACCTTTCCATGCATCCTCTCATCCGGAAAATCCACTTCGTCTTCCCATCCTTTCCTTATAAGAAAATGGGTGGGAAGGAAGGAACACTGTTAGCTTTCTTAAGTGTGGCTTTCTGAGACTAATCCCCGTTTAAAAATATTGTCATCTGTTTTGTCAAAGACGGAAGACGTTATGTTTAATACAGAGATTATGATCTCAAAAACCGACAGTAAAAGGTTACTTCTGCTTTAGAGTTGTTGATTTTGTAATTTGCACTTATATCATATCGATTCAACAAACAAGATTAAGGTAAAAGCTTTTTCAAAGAACTGTCTGATATGGTGAAGTAACTAAACTAACGATTTAACAACATTTATCACTCGTTTAAGTAATTTAACTCTTATTACCTAAGTTATAAGAACGAAAACGACAGCATCTAATAAATGTTAACAAGTGTAGGTGCAATTTCGTCAAATATGAACTGAATTAGTTAAGGTACAGTTAGAAAAAAAAACTAGATGAAGAAAAAAAAATTATACTATTTACGTCTATTGCAAAAATATAAGCTATTTGTCATATATATTAGTCAATCGACCAATGTATTTTTTTCCTTTGGACCAAGATCACACATCTGTGTAGATTTATATTGAAAATGATACTACAAAAGAAATTTTAGTACATTCTTTCTAACCTAAAAATCAAATCCGTGACCTTGAAAATAGATCCTCAATGACTTCGGGGATATTATCTCTATCACTACTCAGATCTTTGGGCATCAGAATGCCTTCACTTTTCTAGGACAAGAGGTTAACGCTCCAATACTTTGTAAGCCAACAAAGTATTGCTTTACTGCAAAACTGTAATTTAATATTGAATAAAGTGCCGACTACTTAGTAATTAAGAGATATACATATAGATCTGAAATAGATAAAGCTAAGAGTAGCCATTTAATCATCGCCAGATTTTTTTTAAGATTGAACTATACCATAATTAAAAGCTAAATGCAATAATGCATAAAATCTTGAAGAAATACCCTGTCACTTCATACATTTTTTATGTCTTTCTACAATTTTTTTTTGCACTATGAAAAAAACTGATTAATTTGTAATTTTTTTGCTAACCGTACCCACACGGCAGCACACGTGTGACGTAACGCAATGGAAAGTTGCTGTGCTCGCGAACATTAAGTACAGCTAAACTTCTGGTATTAATTTAGCTTCTAACTTAGTACTTAAGTTAAGGACATTGGTTAATACATTAGAGGTTGTTACTTATTTCCATATTTTTTTTTATTTATCGAAGGTAATTTTGTTGTGTATTTTTATCAAATTTTTTTTAAATGTGTATCCTTTACATTATAAGATTATTTTGTTCTGCTAAAAAGTAACAAAGAAATCTAAAAGCTGATATAAAAGCTTGTTACTTTATCCTTTGATAACATCTATTATTGTTATATTTACGAACGAAGATAAAAAGTTACATTTGACATACGAAATTCCGCTTAATTTTTTCCTTTTGAAAAAGTAAAAAAAATCTACTTGATGTTATTATATTTTTATTTATTTTTTAATTTACGCACGAATAATGTCAAAAGCAGCTGGGATCTACCGTAGCGAATAATTTTCGATGCTGTAACTTTACGCATGATTGGTTTGCGGTTGTAAGTTCTGTTGTACAATAATCTGTGGTAGTTTAGTGAATTTTTATCAAAGGGTACATCTATTATCGTGCACAAAATGTCTCTTGATGGAAGACTACATATAAACATTTCTATAGACTTATTAAAGTCAAAACAATTTTTTTTTAAAACATATCGTCTACTGGCCTTTTTCTTTGAAAAAGCATAGAGCATACTTATTAGTTAGCTTAATAATCTGTGCATTAAAAACAGTTTAACATAAAGTACTCTGGTATCCCTACCTTTTCGAAACCTTGATCTAAAACATAAATAATTATTGTTAGGAGAAGCTTTGCGTGAAATAATCTAAGTTCACCAAACGGCGGCAAAACCATTCATACCGTCTTTTCTGCCAGTGCGACACGCGCGTACGCGAACCACGCACGCGCCAAAACTAACCTCAAAGTGACAGTTGACACGCCGCGCTTTTTGAATTGTTTTTTTTTATTGATTTGTGTGAATTGGGTTACCAGTAATTAATTGTTGAGGTAAGTTTTTAATTATTTTTAGTTGTATTTGTTGCGTATATAATATTTAATTTACGTGTATAATTAATAATTATTTATTTATTTGATATGATATTTGTATTTAAATAAAAGTAATCGAATTTTAGGAAAACCAGTAGACTCAAATCCTGACTTTTTAAATTAAAATAGAAGACTGGCCTGGTCTGTTATACGAGGACCCCAAATATATATAAAAAAATTATAACTTTCAACAAATACATTTCGAACACTAGCAACAGACCAAGACAAATATTTCTTTAAATTTTATCTCGCAAATATCGTATCATTTTAGCTCATAAAGTGTAAATTATATAATAAACTTATATACATTTAAATAGAACTTAACCGAAAGTTTCGCAACATATATCCCCTAATTGCTATGCCCGAGAGGTTAAATTTGGCCTGAAGACGTTCATAGATTGCGACCTCGTGCCGGACCTTTCCTTTCGAATTTACCCAAGTACACCGATCAACTTAAAATAAGTAAAATTGGTAATAACATCTGTAGATATTATAGACGTAATTTGGTCTCATATTGGCAGTGAATAAGACGACAGTTTTTTGTTAATTCCAAATAATAAGGCTTGGTCAAGTGAGATTTTTTAAACTTTTAATATAATAATAATTAAATTGGCAACAGTTAATTTTACCCTGAGAACGTCGATGGCTCAGGAGTCAAGCACTTGACTTGCTATCTGCAGGACCTGGGTTCGAATCCCGCCATGTACCAATGTGTTTTTCGATTTCCGATTTACATATGTACATTTATCCGACGTTCTTACGGTGAAGGAAAACATCGTGATGCAACCTGCACATATCTGAGAAGAAATTCAAATATATGTGTAAAGTCAACCAACCCGCACTTGGCCAGCGTGGTTGACTATGGCCTAATCACCCTTAACTTAGGGTAGGCTCCGAGCCCCTCGGTGGGGACGTGTAGTGAACTGATGATGATGATGAATTTTACCCTCTATACATTTTCACAAACCTATGTCCATGCGTCCAAACGCTTTTATCGCTAAAGGTTTAAGAAAGCTGAATCCTGAAGTAACCAGTGTAGTCGTAGAGCTATAAAACTTCACGACAAACCTTACATTCCGAACACGTAGTATGTCACTTCCTGCAATTACATTTCTGCCGACTCGACTGACAGTTTTTTAGATTCCGCATTACAGAAATGCTAAGGTAGTGGTAGATTGTATAAAGAACGATGTATTATTGTAACAGACAGCCAGATTGTGCAGTTAAAACTATTCGATTATTAAATTTTACTCGGTTAAGATGAAGACGATGTTTGATTGTCTTTTGTCGTTAAAATTTTTCTACTTTTTACATTTTTTCTAATGGCAACATTTAGAGCAACTAATTGGACTCGAAAAACTATTTTTAAACTAACATAATTCGCTTGAAGCGCCAATAGCCTAATGGTTAAGGGTACGGATTTCAGATCACGAGGTCGGGGGTTCGAATCCCGCCATTCGACTATTGTCGTAAGTCATATCCTAGCACAAGCCTAGAGCTTAGTTGGAATGGTAAAAGAAATATTAGTAAATTTACAAAAAAGTCTGCTAATATTTTTATTAAAAAAAAAAATAATAATAATAATTCTCATTTTTTACGGTTCCGTACCTCATAGGAAAAAAACGGAACCCAAATAGGATCACTTTGGTGTCCGTCCGTCCGTCTGTCAAGACCCTTTTTCTCAAAAACTTGTCAATTTGTGTACCAATCTAATATTACATGAAATAAATAATTATTATAATTCAAATAAAACTTAAAATGTATAAGAAAGTTTCTAGATATAACCTAGTTTTTATTTAGGCTTGTTATTTGACGTTAAGAAATTCCCGCTCAAACATACGCCATTGCGATATACACAATTGTTCTATTTGGCGCCAAATAACTAAAATTACATAAATTCTTCACGTATTTCTCACGCCAATAAACAAAAGCAGCGTATTAATGACATAGATTTTAGATACGGTACACTTCCATTTTATATTCAATGCTTATCCAAGAAAATCAGCTGATGATAAGTGACGCCATTGTTTCCCGCCATCGTGCTGTTACTTTTCATGCTTATGTCGTTGATTGACAGTGTTGCCATCTTATAATTCTTAAAATCTATAAAATATCTTACACAATTTATATCTAGATTTCCTATGCTTATCTATCTATATATATAAAAGAAATACGTGTTAGTTATACTATTTATAACTCATGAACGGCTTTACCGATATGGCTGAAAATTGGTGAGGAGGTAGCTTAGAGCCAGGAGACAGGACATAGAATACTATTTATTCTTTTTTTTCGAAGCTATGCCTTGAAGAGCTGCTTTAGCTTATTGGACTTACTAATATTATAAATGCGAATGTTTAGATGGATGTGATGTGGATGGATGGATGGGTGGGCTACACTAATTAAGGCGACAGCTAGTTATTATATTCATATTGATTACGTAATCAATTAACTCTTACTAAATTAATATCTATACCGAAAAATCAATTACTGCGTCATCAAAATTTCAATATTAAAAAATGCGTTGGCAAATTGTATAAAACCTTACATTGCCATGAAATTGTTCATTACCGATTTTGATGTCAAAACTTACCAACAAACATTAAACGTTAAATTATTTTCTGACGAATAAATCTTACTAATATTATAAATACGAATGTTTGGATGGATGGTTGTTTGTTTGAGCATCCAGAACGGCCGCATAGACCTCGCTGTTTGGTACATATGTAGAACATTGTCTGGAAGAACACATAGGCTACTAACTCACTTTTAATATTTTAGTTAATATGTTAATTAAAAATTAATTTAATTTCCCTATTTTCACGGAATTAAGATGTACTCTGCGCACAATTATGAGCTATTGTTCCCGCGGTCATCATAACATATTTTCCAGTCGGCGATGTTGAGCAAGCCGTGAATTATCTGCTCAAAACGGCATGTCAGTGTCGTAACGGTAATGACAGACGCGCTATTATATTTATATATTCATAGCTAGCATTCACCCTCCGGTCCTGTCTACTTTTATGACAATGTAGAAAATACTGGCAACCCTGACAATGTCTTCATTAATATAGATAATATGTTTGAATAATATCACGAACTTTATAAATTTATAGAACTGTCAATAACTTTTGATTAGTCACGTGATGGTCACGTGTTTTAATATTCGGACCGAAGCGATTCCATAACAAACTTTAAAAATATATGAAACTGACACACGGCAATCACGTGACTTATCGTAAGTTATTGACAGTTCTATACATTTTTAAAGTTCACTATGGAATCGCGTCGAAGCGAATCCAAAGTGCGAGTGATTTCAATTAGAGTTGGAGTCTTCATATAAAAAATATAAGAATCCTGCAATTTTTTTTAATTGTAACTGGCTACTATAGTAGCTAACGAGCTGTCAATCCATATCAAACATATCAAGTTGCGTTTTATTTTTAAAATTACAAATTGTATGTTGCGGTTGTTGATGCGTGCGATAATAAATCGAATGGTTTCTTCAGTTGCTTAACGTTGAGTAACGGAATAGACCCCGAGTGGTTTTCGAAGTATAACATATTACTCGTTTCTATAAAATTATGGTTAGTATAAGAGATTGGTTATGGTCAGATTGTTGAAACAAAGATGCGAAAATGTAACAACCACGTAGCATGCAAATGTTTAGATGGATGGATGTATATTTGTTAGAAGTTATCTCCAGAACGGTTGCATGGATCTCGCTGTAATTTGACATAGATGTAGAACATAGCCTGAAAGAACACATGGACTATTAATTTAGTTTTTTTTTATGAGTTGAAGGCGACAACTAGTATATGATAACGACAAATTTAATGAGTGTTTTTTTTTCAATTTAACTGTGATGTTAAAAATATAAAATTATTGTATACTTATGTTTCAGTTTAGTAAGTTACGTACAGACATTCCAATTGTAATATTTACATTAATAATACGTTTTGTAACTTTATTTACACATTTGGTTCAAAGATGTGTCTTCATTTTACTTTCATAGCGGCAACTTTCGCCGTAAATCCGAGAATTGTTAGTCTAATTAAGTACCACTGATATTTATCTTGAGTAATGAAAGTTATACTATGTTCTCTTACTCTTGTACATACGAATTTTTGTTCATTTCAGACAGCAAAAGCGAGTTCGAATCTAACTCGTTATAATTTTTATACATTGCTAAATTATTTTTTCGATGTTTTCGAGAATAATCTATAAATTAAAAAGTGTAGATGTTGATGAATAACACAATGTTAACTTGGAAAAATTTATTCATGTAAGACAAAAATATTTGACGTATGACAGATGTACACTTTTTATAAAAACTAAAACCAGCCAGTGCACCTCTCAGGAGATTATAAACTCCAACATATGTAACATTACAATCTTATTAAGTAATTTTTAACAATAAACTAACAAAGAATCTAATGAATAGTCTTAAATCTATGATATAAAATAAAATATTAAAAAATGAATAATTTACTAAAATATATTATTAAAAGGAGTCCCTTTAGGCAAGAATCCCGAAGATACTGGCAGCGTTCCGTTTGGATAGCTAAACTAATTCTTTGTCCGAGGTAGCTGCCAGCTCTTCGGTCCCCTGTGATCTTATTAATAATATAAATTTTAGAAAGGAGAGATGTTTGTTGTAAGGTATCTTCAGAACGGCTGCATGGATTTTGTTGATTGCATAGATGTAGAACATAATATGGAAGAACACATAGACTACTAATTATTTTTTTAATGCCGCGTGAACAAAGTCGCGGGTGATAGCTACTCACATATAAAACTTAACAACGTATAAAAATCTTAGAATTACGAAAGTTTTCACATGCGGTGTAAAACCAGTCGAGTATAATGTTATTGATGTGTGAAAAAAAATATAAAATTGAATTTTAAACACGCATTTATAGACAATTTGCAATCTTGAATACATCCTGTTCTCTACACTGTTGACACAATGATTTGATATTACATATTGAGATATAAAAATGTATTTTTCTTTTATAGTACATTAAGAAGAACAATGTGGAAAGAGGCAATAAAATAAAGTTGTTAAAGCTGTCTAAAATAATTCTCAAACAACTACATATATTTCTATCAATTTTAGCGAACGTCTGCTTTGACCCAACCATTTACTTAGCAGAGTCCTGGGCATGCTAAAGGCCTTATAGAATTTATTTTATAATTTACGAATATTTATTCTAATTGTCGTAATGTTTTATTTGTAAAATATATTATACGTTTCAATTGTAAATAATTTTTTTAAATTCCAAATTCGTGATTGTTTATTACTTGATTATTTTTTACTTCTTTTTACCGCTGCCAGTCTAGCTGACAAGTTACTTTGTGCTGTAAATGACAAAGGTCGTAATATAATTTATGAATTATTAGGAAGTGATAGAGTCGTAGTGTTGCACAGACGTGTTTTGTTATTATTAATAAGTTGTCCTTGCTCTTGATATCTAAATTGTATTTTATTGTATCACTGTTACTTCGGACATGACGCAAAAGTTAGTCATTACTGGCTGCCAGCGACTTACTAATATTATAAATGTTAATGTTCAGATGGTTGGATGTTTGTTTGAAGATATCTCCAGAACGGCTTAACGGACCTTACAGGAATTTGGCATACATATAAAACATAGTCTGGAAGAATACATAGACTACTTATTTTTTTTTAATTCGCGCGGCCGGAGTCGCTGCGACAGCTATTAAGATATAACAAATAAAATCTTAATTAATAATGAAAATTATTAATTAAGATTTTCGAGAATTTCATATCGATTAGCAAGTAAAATCAATAATATTAGAGACTTACCTTTTCAGTATATTATTAAGTACAAAATGCTTATAAGTTATTCATTTGTTTAACCGTTTAAATTCAAAATTATACTGAAAAGTAGTTGTCGCCCGCGACTCCGTCCTCGTCCTTGTCTATAAAATAAAAATTTATGGGTGGACTACCCTTAACATTTAAGGGTATGAAAAATAGATATTGGCTGATTCTCAGACCTACTTAATATGCTCATAAAATTTCATGAGAATCGGTCAAGCCGTTTCGGAGGAGTATGGGAACGAAAATTGTGACACGAGAATTTTATATTCACTATGACGTTTTCGACAAAGAGTTGTGAATTTTTATAGATATTCAGATGGTTAAATAGATCTTTAAAGTCCTATATAAAAGCATTCAAAACATGGCAACCTTTATTACAAGCACTTTGGTAATCATCCTCCTTGACATTACACGGAGATGCCACTCACTCGAACTTGAAACGCGAAGGGAACGTCTCAGTTTTGCTTACACCTTCAGGCGTAATTCTGACAATGTTGCTAAATAAAGTACTTATAATTATTCATCAGTATTTCTTTCAAATGCAACCGAAACCGACGTGCATGTGTATAGATGCTTGAATGTGGATGAAGCGCGAGAGGTATCAGGACCGCGCCAAATAGAGGTCCGTGATCTCTGCCTACCTTTCTGGGTTATGGTCATGAGTATTGCAGAATTTTAGTTGAATACTTCGTCAATAATATTTTATAAGATGAGAGGGTAGCAATCTTTTGTTGCGGATGTCGAGCTGATATTTTAAAATAGCAACAAAAAGTACAACTGTTTCCGCCCGGGATCGAACCGGGGACCTTGTGCGTGTGAAGCACACGTGATAACCGCTACACTACGGAAACTTGAGTATAAGTAATAAAATATCAAATTTATTTCTAGTTTCAAAAGATTTTAACAAATTGGATGGATGGATCTATGTTTGTTAAAATGTATCTCCAGACTGGCTAAAAGGATCGCGCTGAAATTTGCCATAGATGTAAAACATAGTCTGCAATACCACGCAGGCTACTAATTATTTTTTTTTTATATTTCGTACGGACGGATTCGTCGGCGACAGCTAGTATAACAGTATATTAGAATATACTTTACTTTAACAGTACCGTATAAATTTTATTTTCTTCTTTATAAACATAAAACTTAATCCATTCAAGCCAGTTATCGTCATTCAGAATTACGATATATATCTTGGTTTCCTTTAAAATATTCAAACGAAATCACATTTTAAAAGCATATAACCTCCAAAACATCAAATTCCCGTGGCCCAATTCCCACAAGCATGTATAGAGCTAATGAGAAATACAGCTCATTGAGGGCGAGGTGTTCGGAATTACATAAAAATCAACCGAGACTAGATAAAGACTGTAACAAAGTACAGTCGCGCACATTAAAAAATTTAATTAATTATTAAATAAATAGCATTAACCACCCTTTACACTTCTTGTACTTTTGAACAAAAATGAAAGGAGATGATTCGAAATGTTATCTTTTTACGTATAATACAAAAATTTTCATATAAAATTTTTTTGTTTACAAGTCTATTACTTAACCTTAAATTAAAAACTATAATTTCAAAGATTCTTTGGTCTAATTTTAAGTATAACACATGTAATAGAATATCTAAATTTTTATTTAATTCTTATTCTCTCCGACGTATTATCAGCCAGCTAGGCTTATTCATTATTTTAATCAATTTTAAATGATCTTAAAAACTATATATAAAATTTATGATGCTGACTGTACAAACAATACAAAGGGGCTTATGATTATCAGCAGTGGCAATCGGTCGACGGGTTCTCTGCGGTTGTAAACCAGCAACGAGATTTACTGATTGTAAATAGGGACAAACCTATTTTATATAGATATATTTATATACATACTTGAAGGTCTATTTACTGAATAGATTTTATTTATAAATAATTGGTTTAATTAATTTTAAATTTTGACATTTTAAAGAGAGCGTCGGTGGCTCAGGAATCAAGCACTTGACTTGCAATCTGCAGATCCTGGGTTCGAATCCCGCCATGTACCAATGTATTTTTCGATTATAACATATGTACATTTATCCGACGTTCATACGGTGAAGGAAAACATCGTGATGCAACATGTACATATCTGAGAAGGAATTCAAAGATATGTGTGAAGTCAACTAACTCGCACTTGGCCAGCGTGGTTGACTACGGCCTAGACACCCGTAGTATAGGATAGGCTCCGAGCCCCTCGGTGGGGACGTATAGTGAGCTGATGACATAAAGATCTGCTACGCCATCTTAGAAATTTTTCGCGAATTTTCGCGAAGTTCTTAACAATCTTGTGAGGTTTTGGTGACGAAGGAAAAAAATTTCAACGACGCGGACCTGTGTAAGAAATTCAATGACAATGTATTACGTAAATCGCTTAGCGACTAAAATCTCCTAGCTTCTAATACTTATATTGCCTTATGTATCAACATTTTTATTTTTTAGGTAGGTATATAGTTATTATAATTATCGATATAAATGTATGATAAATCCGAATAACATGTTTATGTACGATCCATACATGTTGCGTTATGTAGCTACTACAAATCGTACAACAAGTTGCTTGAAACAAGTTTAGCTTTCACTTGAACTAAACATTACCAAATGAATTAATTTAATTACCATTTTATTTTAGATCAAGAAAATCTATATAAAAACTAACTAAAAAGAAAGCACAAAAGACGAAATGTAGTTGAAATTTGTTTTTCTAAGTTTTAATAGCACTATACTTGCTAATATTATAAATGCGTATGTTTAGATGGATGGATGTTTGTTTGAATGTATCTCGAGAGCGGTTGGATCCGAATGAAATTTGGCATAGACGTAGAACACAGTGTGAAAGAACACATAGACTACTAATTATGCTTTTGTTTCCGCGCAGAAGGAGTCGCGGGCGACAGCTAGTATAGCATATTTGCGTTAATTTTGTTGGTATTTCACCGGGTGAGCCGGACCGATTCGTGCGAAGATGTTAAAGCGGGCTCTACCACTGTTAAGTTATTTATTGGTCTTAGGACTTTCACTAAAGTTCCTATCTAACCTATCTCCTGACCTTAATACAGATTTGCTCTGCATTTCTCTGACAATACAAATTATGACATGTCACCTTACGTAAGACGGTAATAAAGCTGTAGTATAAATGCACTTTCGCAAATGTCAAAAGATACAAGATGGCGGAATTCCAAACGTGGGTCACGTTTTTTATTTTTGTCACGAAAAGACTTTTTAATAGTTAATCTATAATATAACTGTACAATCTTAAAGTTTTCTAAGCTTTTAGAATGTTTAAATGGATGGACGAATGTTTAAAGATATCTCCAGAACGACTCAACTGATCTTAATTAAATTCGGTACAGATATAGAACCTCTCGAAGAACACATAGGTTACTTTTTAATTTTTTTTTTCGAGGTGCGGTGCAGCTATTATTTAATAAAATGTCAAATCAATTGAATTCTACAGTAAGGCTTTTTTACCATTAATTATATAGGTATTAAGTTATATGTTACAATGCCTCGTTCCTATTCACGCAATCTATAACTGTCAAAGTCACATTCAATTGATTCATGATGGTTTGGGCAACTTTCTGACACATTGGAGGTCAATATTTTCAGATGTAACGTAACTATAGCCGTTTGACCGCGCTATAATGTATTATGTCACATAAACAGTGACAGTAATGGTTATTGTGTTAGAGATATTTAGTTTTAGATTTACAATTTTGTTGAAATTTCATCACTCTTTGTAAATATTTCCTATTTCTTATTAATGTTATGTTTTATGTTATTTCTTTATTAATATTTTTGTGCTGTTTTTGCTTATTATGTTGTGATATTGAGAGGAATAAATGTTATTTTATTTTATTTTTAAATTGCTATTAAGTAAAGAATGAAATAATAGAAGAGCAGTTTGAACAATATATTAGTTGCTTCTATATATTTCTAGTAGAAGATTTTTCAGAGGGGGAACGCTGCCAGTATCTTCGGGACCTTGCCTAAAGGGACTCCTTTTATTAACATATTTTAGTTAATTATTCGGTTTTTTTTTTTTTTTAATAATATTTTATATCATAGATTTAAGAGTTTATATCTTCCCCGTACTTATTTGTCTAGTTCATTAATATAATCAATTCTTTAACTACTTCCACTTCTTTTCAAATGTCACTTGAAATAAAATTATACAGTAAAATGTCAAAATACGCCAAATTTAACTAAATATAAAGTTAATATTTTCAATAAAAGTTTTTTTTTCTAGTAGTAAAATAAGAACTTAATTAGTAACCTATATGTTCTTCCAGACTATTTTACCTCTACGACAAATTTCAAAGAGATCCGTTAAGCCATTACGGAGATACCTAACAACAATCATCCATCTAAACATTAGCTAAATTAGTAAGGTCGGCATTTCTTCTTTGGTTTTTATGAAGAAAAAAGCGTTTTCTAAAGCTTATAAGAACATTAGGATATAAATATAATTACACTATAAATCTATGATATAAAATAAAATTTAAAAAAAAAACGGAATAATTAACTAAAATAAAAACCCATTCGGCGTCGAGACCCTTGGTCCGCGGGGTCCTAGCGCTTTAAGACTTTTTAAGGACATTTCCAAAAAATTAATCGACATCACAGGGGACCGAAGAGCTGGCAGCTACCTCGGTCAAAGAATAAGTTTAGCTGTACAGAGGGGGAACGCTGCCAGTATCTTCGGGACCTTGCCTAAAGGGACTCCTTTTATTAACATATTTTAGTTAATTATTCGGTTTTTTTTTTTTTTAATTTTATTTTATATCATAGGTTTTAGAGTTTATGTATTCATAGAAATAAGGATGTAAATAAATATTTTTAGTTATAAATAATATAAGGAATGTTAAAAAAAAACACACCATTATTATTTAAAGCAAATAAATTGCGTCTGTTGACTAACTTAATATAAGAGTTCGAGTAAAAAAATGTGTAAAGCAGTCTCAAAAAGGTCGCCCTCTCACTGGAGAAGTATTGAGTAGTCACAATGAAACACTGGTTATATCTTAGTGCGAGTCAACTTTATTTAAATGCGATCGGCAAGTCGATAAACATACCAAATAAATCTATATCGCGATCTAAACAATATGTTCTGCCATCTATTGATATAATAATGTAAACTAAATTGACATAGCGTTCGACAAAATGACTGCCTAACTGTTATCTAATGAAACGTTTTAAGTTGACACTGGCATTTAAATAATCATTGTAATTACGACAATTTACTGTAATTTATAAATAACTAGCTTTAGCCATCGACTCCGTCCGCGCGGAATTAAAAATAAACATAATTAGTAGCCTATGTTCTTCCAGACTATGTTCTATATGCCAAATTTCATCGAGATCTGTTCAGCCGTTTCGGAGATACATTCAAACAAACATCCATCTAAACATAGTATAGTAACATTTATAATATTAGTTAGAAGTAGCACAACATTTATATTTGAATAGCTCTTAACTATTAAATATTTAGTATGTAATATATTATACGTATATTTTAAACGTCTGATGCAATAATACTTTCGAAAAAATTTGAAGATGAATTGTACTTTCCGCTTCTTACTTTACATAATGTTAGAGATTTAATTATTTTAACAGTTTTATTCAACTTTGCATATGTAAAAGTACTCTTTGTCAGTGGGCCTAGCTTACATAAAAGCCCATTCGCATCGTACGTCGTCAATTATGACAAAACTAGCGGCCGCCCGAGACTGTCCACGCGGAATTAAAAAAAAAACATAACTAGTGGTCTTTGAGTTCTTCCAGACTATGTATGTATCCCAAATTTCATCGAGATCCGTTCAGCTGTTCTAGATATCTTCAGAAGGTATCTCTTCAAACAAACATCCATTTATATTATAAGAAGAAAGATTAGTAAGAGATTTTGATGTACTTTAGGTCTGAGTGAGGCTTAAATTTTGTCAATGACGATACGATAACGCTTGTCACAAATATTCGTTTTAGACCCACTGAAATTTATATACCTACTAGCTGTCGCCCGCGACTCCGTCCGCGTGTTTGTCTATAAAATTAAAAAACAAAATTTAGGGGTGGACTACCCTTAACATTTAGGGGGATGAAAAATAGATGTTGGCCGACTCTCAGACCTACTCAATATGCTCACAAAATTTCATGAGAATCGGTCAAGCCGTTTCACAGGAGTATGGGAATGAAAATTGTGACACGAGAATTTTATATATAACAAAATAAAAACAGACATGTTTGTATCATCAAATTAAATATGGAACGTTACAAAAACCCATAGATAGATAATAAATACTTTTGTATTATTTTTTTTTCATAAAAAGTTTATGGTGTTAAAGTGTTAAACCTCGTTTGCCATCTTCCATAAAATCTTGCAACATATTGAACGTATATTAATTTTCGTAATTCGTATTTAGTTCAAACTTGACATTAATTTTAACGTTATTGAGATGTTACACAATTTCTAACTGTAATAGCTAGTTATTCATTGCTACGTAAACTTTTACGATACGGCCAATTAAGGCTTTTAACATCGCACGCTCGTACTCAAAAATGTTTGAGATCGGATGCAAATCGCACTAAGAGTGCCGAGTATGTATGTGCTCGTATACTCTTTGGTACCCAGCGTTATTTTTTATAACTACATAGATTAAAAAACGTAAACGAGATAGGTAACGAAAAAAGATATTATATTTGACTACCATAAACTGTTTATAATTATGTAATTAAAAATAATGATGAAAGCAAAATTGTGGCAAAAATTTACTGAAATAAAGACACGTCCTTTTCATTCGTAGAAGTCAAGCAAGATTTTATCTGTGCATGACAAATCGGATTGCAGTTCAGTACGTCAATTATATTCCCAACAAAACTGACCCTAATGTGCAACCATTCTTGCCCATAATAACATATTAATTGGCCTCGAACATCCATCATTTCTGAGGATAATTAGCGTAATCATTAAACACCCCTACAATAAAGAACTGGTAATAAATCACGCGAAAATCTGTGACCTAATCTTTGATGTCCACTAATCTATGATTTACTTAATCTATGACAGTTTATATTGTGAACTTTTTTGACCAATCAGCATTGAGATTAATTGCGCGCTAATAAAGTGGTCTCTCTGGATTCTATTTTTGAAAGCAATAATTAACGAGTGTGAATGCATTCTATTTAGGCAATCACTGGTCTATTGTGCGCTTTATATGTTTTGATTGAGTCAAATAAATTAAAATTATTTGAACCTTAATTAGATGAACTTAGCAGTCATTAGCGGCCTCTAGTGACTATTAAAAGAAGCTTTGTAAATTCGTTTAAAGGCAGAAAAGTAATTTCATTCTTTGCATTTTATACTTAAACTCAAAATATACAGTCAGAGTCCTTCAAAAATACACCATCCATTGCCGACAACATTTATAATATTGCGAAATATAAAACTGGATAGATATTTAAACATTTATCTATGTTACGTAAAATAC